>NC_022030.1:51055879-51080008 GCF_000317375.1 Microtus ochrogaster | reverse complement strand
GAGGTTGGGAGGGGGGAGAGTGGGAGGAGTGGGAGGCTGGGAGGAGGCGGAAAAATTTTTTTTTCTTTCTTAATAAAAAAAAAAAGAAATTGAACCGATTTATGTTGCTGTGATGCTTAATGGGGCACTCACTGACCATTTATATCAATTAGGATGAGTAAAATAAAAATGTATTTGGAGATCTTTATAAGCACATGGGACTGGGTGACCTACATATTGTATGTCACAGATCTAAATTCCCATCATCACATAAAGTTTTACTGGATAGTGCAACCTCAAAATTCTAAAGGTTGGATAACTGACTAATTTGGAAGATTACAAAAAGTTAATTGTCTTTGGCTGAGCTTGCAGGATGAAGAAGAAGTTTGAAAGGGTGATCTTGTCACTCTCCTTTTATTTTTAAAACTATGTTTAAAGATTTTACTTTTGTTTTTAAAGATGTGCATATGTAGGGTGTGTTTGTGTGAATGTGAAACAATCCCGCAGAGTCTAGAAGAGGGCATCAGCCCCCTGAAGCTGTAGTTACAAACAGTTGAGAGCGTCCAACATAGGATACTAAACCAAATTTGGGTCCTCATTGCAGTAAGTACTGCTAACCACTGGTCCGTCCACCCAAGCCCTGTTACTTTAGTTAAGGCAGTAGATTATGTTGGATACAAGTTACATAAAAAGCTGATGGACTGACTCATTGAATAAAGTGCTCCCTGAGACCCATCGAAGTTTCTGGAGGTCATAGGGGTCTCACTCAATGGAGTCCGAGTCCCCAAGCAAGGAGGAAGAAATTTCTCCCTGTCTCCCTGACAAATGAGGATGAAACAGGAAGACATCCCATAGAGGATCCTTTACCAGACATCAGGCACACTAACATCTTAATCTTGGATTCCTAGTCTCCAAAACTGGGAGAAGAGAAATTGCTGATCATTAAGCCATCAAGTCCCTGATTTTGTTCCAACAGACTAAGACAAAGGAAATGATCTTCCCACCAATAACTCTGTAAAGCCATGGTCATTCTCTTTTCTCCTAGTGTAGAGAAAGGGCAGCCTCGGAACTACTGTTCCAGCTTCTGAAAGGCATTGCTCATTGGATTCAGCACTCACGGATCTCATAAATAAATGACTCCTCTTTAAAGAAGCATTCTGAATACTCCACAAATATATTTTAATATCTCCCATTTTAGAAAAACAATGTGATCCTTACCATAAGTCCACATCTTCCTCATACCACTCCCCAGTCCATCTCCACCAACTATTGACCAACTCCATGCATTGTTTCTATTTTTCTCACCTTCTCTCCACCCTTCTTCCACTGCAGTGCACAGTAATTCTTGCATCTCCCGGATGCTGCAGTCACCTAATGCTGCCCATCAAAGTGTGTGATATGAACTTTCTTGTCTGAAGCAACAATAATTCTCCCACCAAGCTTAGCAAAGCCAGCGGGGCAGCTTGAGACTGGAGACCAGAATGATCTGAAGGCTTTTACATTTCCATGCCTGGCGGTAAATACTAGACAGAATCAAAACATACAAATGCTGGAACAGCTGCAGTTCCTTGGCCATCTCTCAAAAGAGCTGTGTGGTCTCTCCATTGGAGCTCACTAATATGGAATCTTTACAGCAGCCAGCATTTTTACACATTGGCTCAAGAAAACCTAAGAGCATGCCTCAAGAGAGAAGCATAAGCAACTATGAGTAGAAAAAAAAAAACTTATCCTGAAACTGAGCAATACAAAACTACTGTGTATTCTGATTTCCAACTCAGTGATCATGTATTCAGATCTGAGCAGAAGAGGGATTGTCTCTTCCCTGCTGTGCCCAGTGTCTCATCTGGAAGGTTCAGAGGTAGGGTCGACATGAGGCTAGAAGCACAGAAGCATCTGGTAAGATAAAACCCCCCAAGAGCTGGTAGCGGGATTCCAGAGAAATCAAATAAAGACAGAAACAGAAGAAACTAAAGCCATTGAAACCACTGCAGGCCAAGCCACTCGGGATCAGGACGTGGACGTCTGTACATCGAGGCTCTATCATAAGTTTTCATTGTGCTGTAGGGCTTGAACATCATATTTATCCTGATGGCTCCAAAGTCCAGTGCCAAAGCTTTACCTTAACCTTTGGCATCCTCCTGTGGATGTCTGCTAGGCTATTCAAACTCACCAAGTCCAGAAGGGTAACCTTAGATTCACCATCATTCTCCATCCACCTGTGTTTCATCTATAAACAAATTTTATTTTTGCCTCAGTGCCATTTCAAAAACCACCCAGCAACATGCTAGGGCTAAAGATTTCTGTCCCTAAACAATACTGAAATCTATCTTGCAATGACTCTCTGATAACAAGAGCCGAAGAAATAACTTTCTATTTTATCTGTCTCAAAGGAATTGTTATTCTATTAAATGGCATTAGCCTTGCTTAGAAGCCTATGCTGTATGGTGCATTTTTTTCTGTGTTAGACTGGCAAGGTTCTTCAAGGTTGTACAGTTCTTTTTAATAAGATGTATTGTTTATAATTTAATAATTTAACTTAAAATTATTTATTGAATGTCTATCATTTGGCAGTCATTGTCCTAGTTGCTGGGGAGACAGAGGGATGCAAAACTCAGCTTCTAATAGGGAAAGGCAGACAATTTAAAAACCATGTAAAATATGCCAGGCGGTGATAAGAGCTGTACAGAGAAATGAAACCATGTGAGGGAGACTGCAAAATATGGGATAGCCGGGTCAAGTGCTGTTTTCTCTCTGTCACTCAGGGGAGGTATCCCTTTAAGGAGATGGTAGGGCTGGTTTGAGGGTCCATGGGAGCAAGTGTTCTAGGCAGAGGGAAGAGTAAGTTGAATCCCCCTATCCCCGTAGGTTGATGGCTGAACGACATATTTAGCAAATGGTAGGAGGCTAGTATGGGAGAATGGTGTGGGTGAGGGCAGCTGTGGTAGAGAGGAGGCTGGGGAAGTGGATCGGGACATTGATGCCTATTGGTGCAAACCGAAATGAAGCAAGGCAGGGTGGTCTTATTTTCCAGGATTTGTCACATGTCAAATAGAGAGGATATGTTATCAGAAGCAAAGAACACTCTAAGATAGGTGTCTGTACGTGTGTGTGTGTGAGAGAGAGAGAGAGACAGAGACAGAGAGAAAGAGACACAGAGAGACAGACAGACAGACACAGACAGACAGACAGAGAAGAGTTTTTATTCAGGAGCTAAGTAGATATCTCTTCTGTAAATGCAAACCATCCCATGTCATACCTGCACATAGCTATTACCAATATGGGAAGCTGTTGCTGTTACCAGTTGAGTTTTCTATTCACTGGAAGGATGGTCAGTCAGTCTGGCTTCAACTTAGGAATCCGGTACTTCCTGACTTGCCTAAGCCACACCCAGCTAATATATAACTTCTCTGGGTGCTGTCATACCAATGACTAGACTGAGAAAGTGTCTACCAATGCTTAGCACAGTGCTTGTCACAAGCGAAGGCCACTGTAACTCAGTTCACCGGGCTGTCACTTCCCCGTGTCTCTGACCCTGCTCTGTGTATCCTCCATCACGGTGATGAGCACGTGACAAGGTACTTGTTTTCTCCCCGGCCGGCTCCTGTCAGCTTTGTGAGGGCTGCTTCCCTCTGCTCTCGCTCACTGGTTCATCTGCAATGCCTAGCAGGATGTCTGTAAGACAGTAGGTTGACAAGCAACATTTGTGGAATGAATAAATGGGAAAAAGGCAAGGGTGGTACCCAATCATGAGCCTTGACGTTGGGATCCACAGCTCTGGATTCTACCACAGAGCACTGTCCGCTCACACCGTTGTCACAGACATTAGGCAACCCGATGCCCTGGGTTTGAAACCTGACAAGTTGGAGAACTCACACAGTAATCTTTATCAGGACACGCAGCTAGCTTTCTTTCAACCACAGCCTAGTGAAGTCCTTTGGGGCCACTCTTTGCCAACCACTCCACAGCTGAGACCAGGTAACTACGTTCTGGAAACGTTTTCCATTAGTAACTGCCAAACCGTCCTTTCCTCAACTGCTTTGGCTCACAACTAAGTCACATATTTCGGGTTTAGTTTCTCCAAAGGGTCTTGTCAAACACTTCACTGCCTGGAATTAGAGTGGCTGTGTGCGTTAGGCCCTTTGCAGCCTTCTCCTTCTTATCCATATGCACAGAACAGTGGAAGGGAGTGAGATTTCCTGTAGTCACATTTGGCATAATCAGCATGAACTTCACAAAGAGCATCTTGCTCATTTCCCCGAGAGCCGAGAGAGCCTCGCAGAGGCTGTTGCACACAGCAGGGACGGTACTGCGTGTGTCATTCCTGTGTTGTCCTGGGGAAGCACGGACTCTAGTTATTCTTGCATTGTGTCAGGTTTAGCTAAAATCTCCACACACAGCTCTCGCAGGTAGAAATTAGGCGGAGCAAATAGAAAGAGCAGGCTTTAACGACCACATCAACAACGAAAATAATAATATGAAATAAGAAAGCTTTTTCCGCTGGAGACTATGGCTTTTGTTCCTTCTGCTCAATAAGATTTGTGTTGTACACTTGGCCGCTTTTTCTCACTTTATTCTTGCTTTAATGTCTGTGGTTCAAGCACTGAAAATCGTATATGGAATTTACCAGTGTTTACAAACCGTGGTGAAGAAATTGTCCCCTCCCCCCTTTCCCATCTTTCTCTCAGCACCCTGCCCGAGTCTGGAGACTCACCTTCCAAGACACTGGTCTTCACCCTGTTGTTACCAGGCAGCAGCTCTCAGGGAAGTACGATTGGCAGAGCCACAGAGCTTGGGAGGTGTTGCTCATCCCTCAAGGGAAGGAAGGTTTGCGGGATGACATCAGCTTCCTGAATAGAGATCTAATAGAAATGAGGGTAGATTTAAATAATAGCAGGTTCTTTCTCTCCTTCCAGATAGAGGGTGCCAGAAACTGGGAGGATAGGGTTTGTATTCATTATACGGGTGGGGGGGGGCTAGGAAGGATGGTTACCATTAGCAGAACAGGACACGTGGACATTCCTTTGGGAGTGAAAGGAAGAGGTACTTCCTCTGGTCATCTTTCTGGGCAGAAAATTATGGGAGGGGTGGAGCCAGTACAGACACGGGGCAATGATCAGAGAACTCTCTGGACATGTGACCTGGAGATGTGACCTGGCATCTATAGAGGTGAACCAGTATAGACTTGGAGCAAGTTTCAAAAGGCGTTACAGTGCTGGCCAATGCCAAGGCTATAGTAGAAAACAAGTATGAGTGAGTTAGCCTTGAGAGGAGACTCACCTTGAGCTCCCACCATCGAGTGGCCTCTACCCCCAGGAGAAGTAAACCATTTCCTTCCATGGTCCCCAGAGAAATTTACCCAAATCAGTCTGATAGGTGGGAAATTCTGGCTCTGTGACGGTGTGTTTATGTCTGTGTGTGTGTGAGAGAGAGAGGTGGGTGGTAGGGGAGGGAGAGAGAGAGAGAACGTCCGTCTGGCAGAAGGTGTTTTAAAGAGGACAATGGGCAGCTAAGGAGGTGGGTTGTGCTGTCACTCGGGGAAGATGAGATCGCTTTCACTGTTTATGAGGCCCTTCCTGACTGAAAGGGGCTCAGTGCAAACTGCAGAGATTGCTTTCATTCTCTTAACAGATGCCTCCCCCAAGCTGAAGTTGGGCTGCTGCCCTGCAGCTGATATTGGATCTTTTATGTTGTTCTAAATTAAATTCAGAGCAATTCAGCCCATGCCACAAGCCCTATTATGTGGGCTTCCTTGGACTAAATCTGTGTTTATGGGAACATAAAATACATGTTGTCCCTCTCATTGGATTTCGTTATTGATGATGAAGTCTAATATGTGCCTATCAACGGCCTTTTTAATCACTGTCAGTCATTCTTTCCCACTGCAGTCAGATTTGAGGCAGCAATGGTGGCTTTCAAATACGGCCTTGACTCTGCTCGACTGTATTTAGGGCTAATTAAGAGTAAATAACTACTCCCAGCGAGGGGAGCCGCAGCCAAGCAAATCCTTGACAAGCACAGCCTTTGCCTTGGACAAACACATTTGTATCTGCTGCCAGGAAATATTTCCATTATAACCATAAGAAAATCTGTGACACCCCCCCCCCACCCCACTACCTCCTGTGGACAACGTCAAGCTGCTTTGATATAAGAAGGGGAAAAGAAGTCATCAGTCAAGGCCAGGAAGTAAAACACAAGAAACATTTAATTAAGAGAGAAAGAGAGAAAGTCTGTGGTTCCCCACTTCTTTCACTGTATCCCCAGTTCCATTCGGTTGCTCTCCTCAGCTGCGCGAAGCAAATGAAGGCAATCACAGGCTCTTAGCTCCCACTCAAGTCTGACATTTCCCCTAAATCTTCCACCTCCTCCTCCCACCCCCACACCCCTGTGAGGCCACACAATTCATTCATTATATTTTGAAGGTTACACTCAATTGCCGCAAGACAAGAATGCAAACCGGCTAAGAGCAGCCTTCCTGAGTGCCATAGGTCTATGCTGGCTTCACTTCCATAGGCTCTCAGGCAGAGATGGGCTCTTAAATTTTGCTTTAACTGGGCCTTCCAATTATTTCTTACATTTCGTGTTGAGAGTTACAGTGACTTTGCAAATTACAGATTCTAATTTTTCTTTGTTTTTACTTCCCATCGGAAGTTCCCAGCTACTTTTTTTAAATGTATTTCTTCTAGCTCATAAGATGAAGTATCTTCTTTGGAGGGGGATGAGAAAGAAATGTTCATACTCTCAGAAAAATAAAATGGGCCAAATGTAGAAGGAAAGCGAGTCTGAGTTGCCCACATGGAAACATAAGAAATAGCTTTCTTATATTTATCCCAATTTATGGAAATGTAAGAAAATTCTGCTATACAATATAGAGTTAGAACAAATTAACATAATGAAGAAATATTAAAAATGCAAACACCCTTAAATAAGAACCTCTTACATCCTTTCCACAAGGAGTAACTGAATACCAACAGTGGAATTCTTGACCAGGCCCTTTTACAGATTTCTCCAGCTAAGGTTTCTCTTCGATTTTTCAAAATTTATTTTTTAACTTATTTATATGCATGTACCTGCTCCTCTGTCTTCATGTTATGTTCCTTTGATGTTCACAAAGGCCAGAAGAGGGTGGTGGATCCCCTGGAACTGGAGTTACAAGATATTGTCAGTTACTTATAGGGGGTACTGATAACCAAACATGGTCCTCTGCAAGAAAAACAAATGCTTTTACCCATTGAAAGACATCCCTCCAGTCCCTAGTGAAAGTTTCTTGTGTTTCTCATGATTCTTTATAGGGGCTAGGAACAATAATAAACTTCAAAAGTATCTTTAATTAATCTAAATGTCTCTGCAGAGTGAGAACAATAGTTGAGTTGGTTTATTTTACTCATAAGTCATTGTTGGCCGCCTACTCTGTCAGGTTAAGAGCTGTGGAGTCAACGGTAAGAGCAATGGCTGTAGTCTCTGAGCCTACAGAGCTCACAATCCATTAGCGGAGATATTCACAGCATATTGAGCTATCCTGTTAGAGTCATGCATCCCATGACCATGGATTTAGCGCTTATATCAGATGGGAAAATTTAGAGGGACTTGCCAGGAAATGACTTGAGAACAAAGGTTGTAATGGGAAAGGCAGAAGGGTGGGAGAAGATGAGGCAATAGGTGGGAGAGATGAACCCTACCAAGGACTTGAAACTTCAGCTTTAGGGAGAATGGAAAACTTTACTAGCCAAGGTGACTTGCTCTGCCTTACATTGTGGAAAGCTCTTTGCCTTTGTGGAGACTTGGCTCTTAGAGTTGCCAAATAAAACTTAAGATGGCCAGTAGATTTACAATTCAGATAAACAGATGGTAATTTTAGTATGACGCAAATTTTGAAGGGAACATACTAACACTAAACCAAACAAAACCCTTTTATTTGTGGCAGGAGCTCCTGAAATAAAACGCGGTGTAACCCGAGAGTCACTCTTACCTAGTACTTGTTTTAAGGCTCCGATACCCCATCCGCTTCCACGTTGATCCCTGGGAGCTCCTCACTGTGAGTTATAATGGCAGAGTGTAAGTCTAATGACAGCAATTCATTTCTCTGTGCTTATTTTGTTGAGTCAGGGCCTTACAGCGTAGCGGAAATTTAGGTTGCTCTACTAACTGTAAGTCTGAGGTCAAGGTTCATAGTGGGGTTCCGGTAGAGGCTCTCTTCCTGGTAATACTGATGGCCTCTTTCTCATGGCTATCCTCACAGGTATGGGGAGCAAAACCTTGGCTGTGCCTCCTGCTTAAGCTGCTGATCCCACCCTGCATGTCTCACTGCCATTATATCAACACCTCTGAAGGCCTCATGTTCAACCGTCATCACACTGTGAGGTAGGATTTCCACAGGATAATCAGGGGAAAGGGTTGGGAGATGGCTCAGTGTACCCTGGTACCTGCCAACCTGAGTTCAGCCTTCAGCATTCACTTGGTAGAAGAGAAAAAAAAAACTTCAGAGTTGTCTTCAGACCCCCAAATGTATGACCCCCCCACATATAGTATGCATGCCTCCTAAATAATAGATAAAATATTTTTAAAATTAAGAGAGACATTAAAAGAGAGAAATGGGTGATTGTGTTGTATTATAAAAGTGTCTTAAACTTTGATTTTGCTTTATAATATACTAGTTAGTATAAAAGCTACATTATTTTTGTCTCAAGTTCTCAACAAAGTTCATATCCCACAAAAAAGATATGCTTTTTTTCTGACCTTTGTCTGACCCCATGAAAGGTTCTCATACACTTGGTTATTGGTGTTGCAGTTTTAAAAGTCTGGTCTCAGATTTTTTTAACTGTCCTTAACTAGGAGAGATGGATCAAAAAACAAAAAGTACAGACACAGCCTTCTTAAGAAGGACTTCCTTCAGGCATTGCATTAGTAAGTGAAGGTCCATATTCTAGAACCAACAAAACAGATTTCTCCTGTCCTATTCCAAGCTAACCCTCCACAAATATCCACGGCCATCCTGGGAGATCATAGCATTTCTTTGTTAGTTTACACATCAGTGCTTTGTTGTCATAATTATTCTATATAACAAACAACCACAAACCTTAAGTGATGGAAAATAATAAACAATCCTCACTCACGGCTGAGCTGGCTGGGCCATTCTGCTACTCTTGGCTGGGCCTGGGTAAGCAGTCTTTCCCATATTGGCTGAGGGTCACTCTAATACCAGGCAGCTGGCTGGCTTTAACCTCGTGTCTGGTGGTCTTGGCCATCCCAGGCTGGCCTTGCTCCATATGCTCACTCACTCCCGAGCAAGCTAGCCCAGGCTTCTTCCCAGGACAGAGAGGATAAGACCTAGATGTGAAAGTGTCATAAGGCCCGGGTCAGAGGTGAGACTGCATTCTTTTGGCCAAAGTAAATCAAGACACCAGCCAAGATTGATGTAACAGGAAAATGAGCTACTTATTCGATGGGACAAGTGACAAAGCCACATGGTGAAGGTCATAGATCAAGCATGGAATGTAGAATTGTGGCCACTTTCTGAAGCAATGTATCAGAAGTAGATATTCAGGGTAATATTTTGATAAGCAGAACACTGTGTTTATATTATCTTTTTCCATACTTCTTAAAGAAGACGGGGAAGCTTATGGGATCTCAAGATGAAATATTGATGTAGTAGGAAGGATTCTAAATCCTGTTTGTGCATAAATTTCAACTATTTATATGGACTTATTAGAGGAAAGGAATGCAGATCTTCCCAAACACTGACTTACAGTGGTTGACTCCTGGGGCGGGGATGACTGGTAAACTCAGCCGGACCCTTGAGCACAGTGAGACAGATTTATGAGAAATGTATTAGAGCAATCTGTTTAAGCAAAGCTTTCAGTCACATAGAGTCACAAAGGATCTGTCCAAAATGTAGAGAAAAAAAATTATTCAAATCAGCAATAATTATGTAGAGAGAAAACAAGTCATATTTTTGAAGACAGGTCATAAAAGTTCAACAATGATAAGCCAGACTTACAGCCCATAAAATGTAGCCTTGGCTGGCCTACAAGTCTCCACGTAAACCAGGATGGCCTTGAACTCACAGGGATCCTTTTGTCTCTGCCTCCTGAGTGTTGAGATCAAAGGCTTGGGATAGGCATATATAGATTTGCTTCAGGCACTTGCTCCTTTTTGTTTAGTACACAAGACAGACTGTGGGAGAAGGAAGAAAAGAAGTTAGCTGCTGGCCCGGTGAGAATGCTCAACAGAAGAAGGGACCGAAGTCTGACGACCAGAGTTTGATTCCGAAGAACCACATTGTAGGAGACAATCAACTTCCTGTCTCCCACAAGTTACTAAGAGAGGACAAATGACATTGCCCACATTCACATGACTAGTGATGATGGATGCGGGGGCCAGAGCCCTAATTTCCTGCCGTCATTTTACAACAGACCAGTTCCAACTCAGGTACCCTCATTGGCACTGTGGCAATGCGAAAACTTAAAGATTGGACTTCTATTCAACTTCACATGAATGTCTTGCTTTTTCTTCATGGTCTTGTTCTAAAATGGTTTTACTAAGCCAAAGACAGAGAGACCTGCCTTCAGGGGAAAAGTCAGGATGATATCATGAGCACAAACAATCCAGTAAGTCCAAGACTTAAGAGTCAGGAGAAGGACTTCAGTCAGTGTCCGGATCTGGGGAGACGGGAGTGCCTGGAGCATCCCTGCCCAGTCAGTCAGAGGTGAAGTCATTATCAAAAATACACACAAGGGCCGGGCGGTGGTGGCGCACGCCTTTAATCCCAGCACTTGGGAGGCAGAGGCAGGTGGATCTCTGTAAGTTCGAGACCAGCCTGGTCTACAAGAGCTAGTTCCAGGACAGGCTCCAAAACCACAGAGAAACCCTGTCTCGAAGAACCAAAAAGAAAAAAAAAATACACACAAGGGCTCATTCATTCATCTCTAACATCTCCTCTACAGTTAGGACAAACACCTTTCAAATGCAATTCCTGTCAGCTAAAAGAAAAACAAATCCATTGCTGCAGCTATCAAATAGTATTTGAAAATTCCCTTTCTGTGTTTCCTCCCAAACTACTGCCATTTGCAAGAAGTTTCCTGAGTATCAAACCATCATCCTAATTATTCTCTGACCAATTCCATCATGGCTCACCTAATGTTAGACAGTCTATCCAGGCTCTGAGGTAGTTTTAGCTTCAGTCAGGGGTTGTCCAGAATAACAGCAGCTGAATGCTTAGGTGTCAGGGCCAGGTCCTGCACCTGGGCCACGTGTGACCTGTCTGTCTGGTGAGCACTTACTTCACAGCTTGGGGATGTAGGTGACTGGAAATGTCCCGGGGGAACGTTTACAAAGCAGTTAAAGAGATGTGAGCAGAAACCTGAAGCAATCATTTGACAGTCTAGTTCTGACTGGATTCATGAGAGAAAACGGCTCCAAATAGTTGGAAAAGCTAACAAAGTATAAAATTGTCAGTCAGTTCCCCAAATGGAGTTCAGAGTTCAGTGCCTCCCACATCCCTGGCTTGGCTTCTCTTGGTGATTTTCATCCACCGGAAGCCATACTGCCTTCCATCACTTCCCACCCTCAGGCTCCCCAGAGGCAGGCCAGAGGCACAAAAAAGGCTGAATCCAGCTTCACAGAACTGCTCTTCTGTTAGACATTTGCCTCTTTGAAAGAAAATGAGGGAGAAATGCTGGCATTTTGTGGATGGATCTCTTGAGACAGTGTTATTTTATTTTAATAGAAGGCTCTCAAAAGAGGCACTCAATATTGAAGCTAAAAGTTAGAGTTCCAGAATTACTAGGAAAGTAATATTGACCTCACAAGATGTAGTTGAGAAAGATGCATCTCCCATCACTAAGAGTTATTCCATCTCGTGGAATTTAGTAGCCTCTATCTAAAGGGTAGGAGATTGAAGTCAGCGACTCTGGCTAAGATGGCCGGTTATTGATGATGTATCAGTGTGCAAAGAAAATCCTGACTGAACCTGAGCACTCAGACTTGAGAACCCTGAGCCATCTCTGGGGGTGACACTTACGCAGCCACTAGTGTGACGGCGAGGAAAAGAACCAGTTTCCATAACTGGCCTGCTAAGGAATGTAGGGCCTTCAACTGTATGGCAAGCCAAAAAGTCTGTCATCTCTCGACTAAACATGGTCAGCTACAAAGGGTACTGCAGAGGAGATGGGGAAGGGACAACCAGGCTCCTGTGACTGTCTAAGGAAGGTAACAATGTGACTCAGAAGATCCCTACTTCCCTTCGGAATGGGAGGCTGCCCATTTCAATTTGTATTGAGCATTGAGGCTGATCTGGTTTTCTGCGCTGGCCAATGGGTCCTCTCTTTTCTACACTGGCGTTCTCTCATCTTTATCCCGGTGTTCTATAGTTTGGCTGGCATCGTTCACTAACCTTCCAAGGACACTGCTACTCTTCCTGCCCTTCTCCTCCATTTCTCAAAGAGAAAATATCAAAATCGGCCTCACCACACCATCACATCTCAACTGCAAATGACTTTGACTCATTCTTGCAGCAAAGAGGAACGAGAGAGAGCACGATCCTTAGCAATTTGAAAGAAACTCCTTAGAATAGTGAGGACTTGGGCATCATCCCAACTTTCTATCTAAGTGTTCCTCTTCAGAAGTAACCCAGGAAAATAATCCTGAGTCATCAGCAGCCTGGTGTATACACATCAGGAACTTGTCTGAATTGTCTCTCTGGTAAGGCCAGAACTAACCAGAATCAGCGTGCAGATATTCCTGAAGGGTAGAAACCCTCCCCTTCAAGTTAACTGCTTGCTTTAATTAGCAGTACAACAGGAAAATGCGAACTCAAAAGACTTCACCAGACGAATCAAATGGAAAAAGTAACAATGCACCTATGAGAGGGAGAAAAGACAGTCGTGATTAGGTAGACTGTTTGGGCATTTCATAGTTCTAAAAATTCCATATTTTTATAAACTTCAGTTCACCAGAGATTTTTCTGGGACAGTTGTATGGTAGGCAATCTGTTAAGTCCCGGACATAGAAGAGACTAAGACTCTCCTACAAACTCAAAGCACATGGTAGACATTCAATAAATGTCAATTCTCTTTTCTTCTGCTAGTGAGAGCCTGTCTGTATTAATGAATATTTATCATGGTTGCTAAGGAGTTTCTTTTACAAAAAAAAAATTAAATGTACTGTGGTAGATAAGGCTTACTAGCCTTCCAAACAGTCTCATCTTGCCTGGGCACATGAAAGACTACATTTCCAAGCCTCTGTGGTGATATTTTGTTTGTGATCTAACAAAAAAAAAAAACCTTGCCTGAAGATCAAAGTGCAGAACTAAGTCACTAGCTAGCCATGGAGGCCAATCAGTGGTGGCACACACCTTTAATCCCAGCACTTGGGGGAAGGCAGAGGCAGATGGATCTCTGTGAGTTCAAGGCCACCCTGAGCTACACAAGATTGATCCAGTCTAAAAGAGAAATGGAGACAAGCAGTGGTGGCTCACACCTTTAATCCCAGTACTTGGAAGGCATGTACCTTTAATCCCAACACTATGGAGGTGGAGACAGGAAGGGATAAGCCTAAGTGCAGAGAGAAATATAAGTGGGAAGGAGACAGGAGTTCATTATTGTATTTAGTCTGAAAACTTGTAGAGACAGGATATCCCATTTGGTCTGGGGATTCAGTAAAGGTAAGAACTAGTGGCTGCCTGCTATGCTCCTCTGATCTTCAGGCCAGCTTTATTTGTAAGATCACAAACAAAACACCACTACAAGCTTTTTTTCCCATAAGTGTGACTTGTGGTTGAGTTCTGGCCAATAGAATGCCATCAGGAGTAGGGCCTTGATTCCAGACTGAAGATGTTTATGAGTCTCTCCACTTTGTCCACATCCACATTTCGGCTTCTACAGCACATAAAAATGATTGGCCTTTATCTTGATTATAATGAAGGCTCAGGCACTCTCGGAAGACTGCTCCCAGGGACACCTATAATCAGAATTACTACAAGTAAAATCCTTGGGAGTTGGTAGGAGATAGATTACAGGGTAGATTACAGGAGATGGATAAGAGGGTCAGAGAGACCAACTAGCAGGGTATTACAGAAACTTAGGTGAAAATTGTGAGAGCCTAAATTAAACATTTCCTTTGTGAGCCTGAAAGAGCTGAATAAATACCGTGTTTCCAGGTCTCAGGTAAGCGAGGCAACTCGAAGGCAGGTGAAGTCAGACATGATAGTCCTGTCTTTACTCAGCACCTCACAGGGCACAGCCAGGAACCAAGGCTCCCAGTGCTTCCTTTCATTTCCTCTTCATGTCTTTCTCTTTCTCCCCAGTCCAGGCACTCAATCTTCAAGCACCAGGCTTGCTTCGTGAGCATACCAAAAAGAAGACAATGCTGAAAACGACTTCAACCCATATGATTTCTCATCACATCCAAATCATAGCCAGAGAACACCGGAAGGTCTTGGAGGACAATATCCCTTGGCCGAAATTCCACGGTTGGTCGTTGGGAGGACTCTTGCTGGAGAAACAAATGCTAGTGAAAGAAAGGAGGCAAGAGGAACACAGAGTGGAGGTTTCTGATACAAACTGGTCAGACTCGCGATCTCCAGAGTAAATTGGGAGCATGGAGGTCATGGGAGAGGGTAGAAGGCAAGGGGGAGGAAGAGAGGGGCATGGAGAAAATGTATAGCTCAGTAAAAGCAATAAAAATAAAAAGAATCGGTTAGACTAGAAAGAAGAAAAGACAAAAAAGTGCTGTGATTAACAATGCTCCCCAGGAGCTGTGTCAGCCCAATGAAGAGAATAAAGAATACATATGTGTTTATTAATATATGAATACCCCAAAATATATTAATCTCTAGAACTTAATATCTGATTTTTTTGATGATGAGTTTGTGAGTGCTATATAAACTATCCAGACATTTGGGAAAAGCTATGATCACTTGACAAAAGTAATACAAGAAAGAGGAAAATATTTCCACAGTTTGAGATATTTTAGCAGTGGCTATGAGAAGAGGAAAATTTTTAAAAATACCTTAAAGTAGCTTGGCCGTGGTGGCGCACGCCTTTAATCCCAGCACTCGGGAGGCAGAGGCAGGCGGATCTCTGTGAGTTCGAGACCAGCCTGGTCTACAAGAGCTAGTTCCAGGACAGGCTCCAAAACCACAGAGAAACCTTGTCTCGAAAAACCAAAAAAAAAAAAAAAATACCTTAAAGTCTCATAGAGTTATTGGTAGACAGAAAAATGGCCCATTCTTTGAAGACAAATCGCAATGTTGGATTAAAAAAAAAAATCTGCCATAGAAACAGCAGTGAAAGCTGACTGGGAAAGCAAGAGTTGGCCAAGGTGTGCCATAGCCAAACTGTGCCATAGCCAAGCTGTGTCATAGCCAAACTGTGCCATTCTTCTTGTGAGTGAAGCTTGCACAGAAGAGCTGGCAAATTATTTCTTATTCAACTGTCTTATGGAGTCCTACAAAAACCATTGGAAAATGAAAACGTTTTATTGCCTCACCGGAGAGGATGCGCATTCTTCGTCACCCTCAACATACTGCAAACATGTACAAAGCTCTTAGAGGAACAGTACAAAACAGTGAAGGAATGCCTCGGTGTGTGGCAGAGACGGCAGCTAGGCATGAATCGAGGTTCCGTGTAACAACTGTCCAACCCTTGCTGGCATTCTTCCTCAAATGAGATGGATGTATCCCACAGATTCAAAATCAAAATGACTTCCAAGGGAAGTAAAAATTGAACTGACATTCTCTCTAAAGCATGCTTTTATAAACAGACTGTCACTCATGTTCAACCCACAAAAAAATACATATGCAAAATGCGATAGTTGTGACAAAGGGGAGTCACGGTGTGGAGGCACCTGCCTGAAGATGTGGCATTACTAAAGCATCTGAGATTTAATAATGTGATCTCAATTCCTTGTTTTTAAGCCTATCATAACTCAAGTTTCTACACTGCAGCTTGTTTTCAAGATATCGTTGCTAACCTCTGTCAATCTACTTACTAAATTTGGAGGTCAGTTATCAACACTAATGAGCAAGCCACCACAGTGATGACAGCTTCTACCAGTGATGCTTAGGTATCACATCTTTTTACCAATGTTGGTCCGGAAATGAAGACTGGGCTTCAGGAAGCAGCTCAATCAGCTAATGTTGCTGTGATTCTAGGATATCTCTGAAGAACAGTCTTATTCAGCTAGGTTACCATAAGAACCAGTTGAAGGTCAGTGGGGTCTGGCTGGGTCTTTCACCACAGAGATGCACACATGTGATTCTGCACTGAATGAGGAGCAGCCACAGCCTGAGGCTGGGATGGGCAGATGCCTGATGGCCGTGGGGGAAATACAGTGCTCATCTCAAACTTTATTTTTCAGAAAAACCTGAACTTTCCAAAGGGCAAGGAAAATGTCTAAAGCTGCCACCTACCTTCTATGCTTGGAAGTTGTAGCATGGTCTGGACAAAAGCATGTAGTCCATACATGTTTTGATAGCTGACTTCCCAGCTCTCCTGTTAGCAATGAATTATGAAAGCCGGGCCAATAAGATCACCCCAAATCACACAGCCTACTGGTAATGACCACCAACATTTTGAGGGAAGTTTTTCTTTATTTTTTTCTCATTTCTTACTTTTCACTTAATGCAGTTCCTAATTCAATTAATGTATTCCTCCACCAAGATTGTTTTAAGTGCAAAAAAATATATCCAGTAGAAAGAACAGAGAAAGAAATAGAAAGAACATGAGAGAATAGAAAATAAAGAAGAAAGCCATCAAGAGAGTATATGAGTGTTTTTTCCCTAAACTCCTCAGATAGAAAAGTCCAGTTTACGCTGACTCCATGGATTCCTCTCAAAGCCCTGTGCTGCTGGAGACTGCCCCCACCAGACAGCAGTAGGGTCAACCACACACAGGAGTGCAGACCTTCGCCCGTGTGTTACCTTCTAGTTTGTGTCTGTATTAAAGCTGTGCTTCTCATGGTGCAGCACAGTCAAGTCTTACATTTGGATCCAGCCTGTCCCTCTGTGTGCTATGTGAGTGTTGGCACAGGGTCATGCCACTCATCCTGCCTTTGTCTTCTCTGGGTCTCCGCTGTATTCGATCCCCTTTTCTCTATTCCTCCACCTTTACTGAAAGTTATCATTCTGCTTTATCCCCTGTGTGACTTCGTAGCTCTTACTCTATTTTGTGTTACCTAGTAGCCGTTTTATGTAGAAGGTGTATTTCATTCATCCCAGACAGTATCATATTTTTACATGCTATAAGAACCTTAGGACAGTTCTCTGCTCCTGACATTGATCTATTTTTTCATACATTTGGTTCAATGTGTGCCTCAAACTCCACATGCATCATTAATTTTCTTCAGATAATTATCTTTTAAAAAGAATTAATTAAAAAAAGGGAGACACAAACACTGTCCCGGTTCCCCTGTGGTCATCTCTGTGTCCTGTGTTTAGGCTCCTCTGATAAACTGCCAGCTTCTGTCCAGCATCCATCTCCTTTGATGGAAGGAGTTTGCTCCAGTATTCCAGGTAGTGTTGGTCTGATTTTGTGGGTTTTTTTTTTAGCTTTGTGATTTTCCTCCTGTTTTATGTATTTCTTGTTTGGTCATGCTGTGCCCAAACCCAGGACACTGTGGTGTGCATGCTAGGAAAATGTTCTACCACCTTGTCACGTCTCCAGTCTGTACTAGGTTTCCCAAAGATAATGTCTCTAGATCTAGAGTTCTAGATTGATGGATTTGTTTTGTTTGTTGTTGCTTCTGCTGCTACTGCTTATTCTGCTTCTCCTCCTACCTCCTTCCTCCTCTTCCCTCCTTCTCCCTCATTCCATCCCCTTCCTCCTTCTCTTCCTTCTCCTCCCTGTCCTGGAAATTGAATCTAGGGCTCCACACAGGCTAGACAAGTTCTGTTTCTTCCTTTGGTGTGTTAAACAGAGAGCTCTGGTTTGGATTACTTCTGGTGAGAAATCTGCCATCCTCCACCTTGCTCTTCTGTGTATTTAGTACCTTTCCTCTGGCTGCTTTCAAGACAGATCTTATCATTTGTGTTCAGAAATCTGGTTATAGTTACCTTGTGTTTATCTTCTTCTTCTTGTGCTGGAGGTGTCTGGTTACTCTGATATATAAGTATCATATTACACACACACACACACATATGTAAAGTTTTATCATGTTTGGACATTTTTCAAACACTGATTTCCAAGTTCTCTGTGCTCTCCCCTCCAGCAAAAATGTGAATTTTAGGGGAGAGGTGGGGTGGAGGACAAACCTATTCCATAGTCTGTTGGAGGTTGGAAAACAATTCTTTTGTCCCTGGGCCTCATTTTGGATGTTTTGTTTTGTTTTTTGCTATTCTTTAAGTTTAGTAACTCTTCCTCATTGCAGCTTGTCAAAACAATGCCAGAGTTTTGTGGCTTAAGTAGCAGAGGGACATTTCTTACAGTGCTGGAGGCTTGAAGACCACTGAGGTTCCAGAAGGGTCTTTTCCTGCCTTTCTTGTATGTTCTCAAATGCAGAGTGAGTGATCTTTTGCTACCTCTCTCCCTATAAGGACCCCTCCCTTCATGACCTCTTATAATCCTAATTACCTCCACATACACACACAAAACCATCCACAAGTGTCTGCACTGCTTGGGGAGGAAGACGAAGAGGCTCTGCATTATTTAACCAGAGTTGAAGTAACAGAATTTGAAGACATTAAATCAGGTTACAGAATAGATTTTTATTTTGATGAAAATCCCTACTTTGAAAATAAAGTTCTCTCTAAAGAATTTCATCTGAATGAGAGTGGTGACCTGTCCTCAAAGTCCACTGAAATCAAATGGAAATCTGGAAAGGATTTGACAAAACGCTCGAGTCAAACACAGAATAAGGCCAGCAGGAAGAGACAACACGAAGAGCCAGAGAGCTTCTTTACCTGGTTTACTGACCACTCTGATGCAGGTGCAGATGAGTTAGGAGAAGTCATCAAAGATGACATTTGGCCAAACCCCTTGCAGTGCTATTTGGTTCCTGATATGGACAATGAAGAGGGAGAGGCAGAAGATGATGACGATGATGATGAAGAAGAAGAAGGCTTGGAAGATATTGATGAAGAAGGAGATGAAGGTGAAGAAGATGAAGATGAAGATGATGATGAAGGGGAAGAAGGAGAGGAGGATGAAGGCGAGGATGACTAGCAGAGAAGACTGATGGATTCCGACTCTCTTTTTTATTTTCTTTTTATTAAATTTCTCCAGTCCCTGGGAGCAAGTTGCAGTCATTTCCCTCCCATCCCCAATCCCTCTTGTGCTCAGTCGCCCTGTTTCTGAGGTCTCGCTTCTCAATACCATGGTTCTCAACTTATTTTTGGGGAAATGTCTTGAGCAAAATACAATGGGAAAAGAAAGAATCTCCAAAAAAAAAAAAAAATTTAACGTGAGCCATAGAATAGCATTAATTAATATATGCTCCAAAGAAGATAAACCGTTGACATCTCTTAGTGCTCCTTACAGCATTAGAAGGCTATAACAGCAGGAATTATTCAATGCTTGAGACCCAAATTTCACCTCAGGAGTTACTTGCCTTGAGAAGTTGGAAGAAGGGACTTTTCTTCGAATGAGAGCAATGGGAGTTATTATGAGTGTGTCAGCCAAATATCAAGTGGCATCAACTTAATAAAAGGTCAGCATAAGCCAGGCAGTGGTGGCACACACTTTTAATCCCAGCACTTGGGAGGCAGAGGCAGGTGAGTTCAAGGTCAGTTTGGTCTTTAAAGCTAGTTTTAGGACAGTCAGGGCTACACTACCCAGAAACCCTGCCTCTAAAAAATAAAACAAAAAAAGTGAAGGTAAAATTAATTTTCCTCCAGTATTCATGTGCCATAACAAACGCCTGAATTCGAGACAGTAAGTGCTTCAAAGAGAGCTAATGCTGTCATTTGAGTCTCTGGAATTCTCTGTTTATGTTGAAAACAGTGGTCTCGCTAACCTTACTGATGCTGTAAAAGACAAGGCAAATACAACCCCCAAACTGAAGGCTTGGGTCATTCGTTAGAGTACAGTTAAAATCCAGTGTAAAGGCCTGAAGGAAAGAGTCCTAAGCATCCAAAATTAACTCCATTGCCAACACAACACAATGTATGCACTTACCATGAATTAGTTGATCCATTTCAATCAATGGTCATGAATTATTTGCCAATCAGCCCTTGCTTTTGGAATGGTGTCGAGTTTACAAGACAAGTTGGAAGAGCCACACAGAGTACTCCTAGGTCCTCATCCCACACGTTCCCCTAACATTAGCATCTTACATGAACAATAATTGAGCACCTGTCAGAATGAAGACCCCAACACTTATGCACCACTGCTGACCAAGGTTTGGCTGTATAGAGTAACTTAAGCACTGCTTTGGGTGATGATTTTACATTTATTTTTTAAGGTCATTAAGTTTGAGGGAAGAGGCTCTATAATGGGATCTCCTCAGAAGCTCAAAAATGAGCTTATTGGGCTAAATTTATATTGACATCATCTTGGATGACAGCCACAGTGCCTCTCACGTGGGGCTAAGCTTTTATTTTTGTCAGGCCTATACTGTCATTCTTAGAGATAGGAGATTCCCCAAAAGTTGCTGTTTTCAATGGAATTTTAAAAAATTTCCTCAGACTTTTTTCTTAGCCAACTCACTTAACAGCAAGGGTTCATTATTTGGCAAAGTATTTTTCCTGTTTATGTGTTAACGCGCACATCCAAGCAATCAAATCACACTTGTGTTGATGCTTTATGTAAGGCCCTATGAGAAGATTTTTATAAAATAAGACACTGTACTGGAAAATCCAGGATGTAGAGCTTCTGTTACCATGGCAACCCACTAACTGGCTGCACCTGGTTCTCTGGGGTAATTAATTTCTCATGTGCTGGGATGGTCGGCTGCTTCTCAAGGCCAATGAAAGGGGAGATAGTAGCCTTCCTTTGAAATCTTACACAAAGGAATGAACATCACATAGCTTTGGACATCCTCTGATATCACTCTTGTTGGTTTTACATGTGAGCCATAAAATTGCGATGTCAGATTTTTAGTTCTGTTGGCCCATTGGAGAGATGGCTATAACATGAACCAGCTAACTAAGTCTTAAATATATTTTTCCTCAAGCTTGAGTTAGAGGATCTGGATCAAAATATCCTTGTGGGTGCATAGCTGAGAGTATGGGAGAGAGAGCAAGGGCCAGGTGAGCTACATCACAAGGACACAGGTGTCCCTGCGCTAACAGCATACCAGGTTCCCCTGTATCCCTTCCTCTGAAGTCCTGACTTAAGTCTAGGGTGTTGGGAGAAGCATTTTCAAAAATAGATTAAATAGGCAGCTTTTGGGTACAAATCAAAATTCCACAGTATGCTAGCATAACCATACTAGCATTTGACCAAATGAGGCCAACATTTTTATCAACAAAAGACATTTACAAAAGCAAGTATCTTTGTTTCTAAGTAATGCTTTTGTGACACAAATTAATGAAAGTTTCAAAGAATACTGAAGGTGGCAGAGGCCACAGAGAATGTTCTTTAGATTTTTTTCCTTGTAATCTTAGTGAGATGTTATTTGAGCTTTGAGAATGTACCTTCCTTCTGTCTGGAAGAGTTAATACATCTGAGTGCCATACTCATTTTAAAAAGGTTTTCCTATTCCACTAGCCAGCTGCTAAATTTTGGAAATTTTGCAAACTGAATATTAAACTGTTAGCAGCTTGACACTGGCTGGCAGGACTGATTGCGTTCACATTTACACCGTGGTAATCAGCTTCAGTTCTGGGACTCTGAGTTGACAAATATCTACTGACAAACAGCTGGTTTCCAGCTGTGAGCAGATCAAGAGGATGAAATCTGACTGGGTTTCAATTTTTTAGCAACACCTTATCTTTTGCATATATGGAAGCTTAAGGCTGGGTTTAGATGACTTGTCAAAAATTGTTGGTGGAAATGAGAATATCAACCCATGAGTGTCTGTCACATCAGTTCCGACTGTGACCTACAACCCTCCAGTTCAATGTGAGATCAATATTATAAAAACAAGTCTGTTGTTGGATAATCTTTTTGGACACTATGAAGATGTGTTTTTGCCAAAGTACCTTCTGATTGGTTTAGTAAAGAGCCGAATGGCCAATAGGTATGCAGGAGAGAGTAGGCGGGACTTCTAGGGAGAGAGAGGAAGTCTAGAAAGAAGTGAGGCAGAGAGACACCAATGAGAGACACTGAAGAAGCCAGACTTCCACTATGGAGGATAGGGAACAAGCCACATGGCAGAACATAGATTAGTAGAAACAGGTTAATTTAAGTTTTAAGAGCTAGTTGGGGACAAACCTAAGCTAAAGGCCAAGCTTTCATATTTAAAAATAATAAGTTTCTGTGTCATTATTTGGGGGGTGGTCATCCCCAAAAGAAAATCAGGCAATATAAATCTCTATCCACACTGTGACAATTTAGGGCTAAGGCACATGGGGGGTTAAGGTGCCACAGCTCTGTAATAGCTATGATCCATCCAGGCAAGGGAGTACTACAAAGTCTTTAAAAATGAGAGCTGCTCTGTGCAGTGGTTTGGAAAGCTCCTCTGTGCATATCGGCAAGGAAAATAAGCAAGGTGTAAAGTGATGTTCAGAGTGCGCCAGTTTTCTATGAGGTGAGAAAAATTACTATATCTGCAAAAAGTAAATATGGGAAGGATTAGACAAAAACCTAACAGAGGAGTCTGATTGCTAAGAGAGGAAGGACGAGGAAAACATTTGTAAAAGCAAAATATCTCTGCACTGAAAATGACATAAAGTCTCTGGCCACTGATAACTGGCAATAATCCATCATAGTCCTGTAAACAGAGTCAGCTGCATATATTCCCATGTCAAATGAGATCCAGCGCAAAAACGATCACTTTGTAATCATGTCTGAACATCTGCAAAACACAAAGAAAGGAAGAGGCATCATGCTAGCATAAACGTAAGTTCATTTGTGTGTCAGTCCTGTTGTGTCAGGAAGACACCATTTCCTTGGTGCCATCTATCCCCTCTGCCTCTTAGAATCTTTGCCCCTCCTCTTCCATGTTGTTTCCTGAGCCTTGAGGGAAGGAAGGGCTTTGATGGACGTTCCACTGAGGACCGCGCGTTCCAAGGTCTCTCTCATGTTGCACATTGTTCCAGTGGGGTGCGGTGTCTCTGAATTCATGTCTTCTATTTACTGCTGCAGGAAGCTTCACTGATGATGGCTGAGCAAGACTACCAAAGATCAATTTTAAACATCTGAAAATAATATTCTGCAACTGTGGCTATCCAAGAGCATGTTATTAAGCCAAAGTGACGCTGTTGTTTTAATATGAGGGCAAATTATTGTTCTCAATAAGCAATGAAAAATAACTGGTCAATCTGATATATGATAAGAAAAATGCAAAAAAAAGAAAAATGTTATGATGAAAGGGAAGGGGTGCATGTATGAAAGCTTGTGCAGGGCTTCAAGTTTTCTTACTTATAAATGGAATTATTTTTAACCTATGTTTATTTCTGTAAGGAGATGGCATTTTTTATTTGTAATACCCAATCTCTAAACATCATCTACATACCAGGCCCTAGGAATTCAAAATGAATAAGATTTAGTTGAGGCTGCCAAGTAGTGTGTTTCCTGTGGGACTAGTTCTTTCTCCTGCCAGGTCCTGTTTCAATATTTCCTTCCTAAGACCAGTTTTGTGTGGCTATGTGAACTGTCTCTCTTCTGTCCCCATTTATGACTCTTGGCTCTTGGGCAGCAGAGACTCTGTGAATCTCATTCAGTGGTGTGTGGGTAGTGCCCTGCAGAGGAATAGACACAAGCAGACATACAGTGCTGAGTTATCTCTCCCAAATACTGGTTCTTCTGGAACCTCAGAAAGTGACCTTCTTTAAAACTCTACTACAGAGCTACAGTATTGAAAACAGCTTGGTATTGGCATAAAAACAGAGAAGTCGACCAATGGAATCGAATAGAAGACCCTGACATTAACCCACAAAACTTTGAACACCTGATTTTCGATAAAGGAGCTAAAAGTACACAATGGAAAAAAGAGAGCATCTTCAACAAACTGTGCTGGCAAACTGGATGTCAACCTGTAGAAGAATGAAAATAGATCCATATCTATCACCATGCACAACACTCAAGTCCAAATGGATTAAAGACCTCAATATCAGTC
>NC_022030.1:51042349-51054497 GCF_000317375.1 Microtus ochrogaster | reverse complement strand
TTAATTGGGGGAGGGGGAAGGAAATGGGAGGCAGTGGCGGGGAAGAGACAGAAATCTTTAATAAATAAATAAATTTAAAAAAAAGGAAGTAACCTTCTTTGCAAAAGAGATTTTTGTAGACTCAATTACTTATGGCAAAGTTTGCCATAGTGGCTCAGACCTGTAATCCTCACAACCTAGAGGCTGAAGCAGAAGCTTGAGTCAAGTTTGAGGCTAGCATGGGTGAGTTCAAAGCTAGCCTGGCTATGGCATGAGAAAACATCCCAAAACAGAACAAAATGATGAAGAATTCATACCAAATTAACCTTATAAAAGAGAAAACATAGAGGGAAGAGAACATGTGATATCAAAGACAGAGGTTGGAGTGATACAACTGTAAATCAAAGAACACCAAGGCCTTACACTTACCAGTTGCCAGAAGCTAGCGAATGTTATAGGAATTCTGTTATTGTCATGGCCCATTATCCAGTTAAAGAGAGCATTTGATTTGAGAGGCAAAGTTAACATTCAGCTGGCTGGAATGAATCAAGAAGTTCTTGGAGGAACCAGGGCAAAAGTAAGAGCAGCCCTGGAAGAAATTGGCAGGGTTGGAAGGTTGCCTAGGACTTTTGGAGCCAGAAGATGAATGGTGGTGAGAACATCACAACCATAGTAATTATCAATGCTTCTTATATTTGTACTCAAGTTTTATAACAGTAAAGATATCCCTTCTTCCAGCACCCAACATGGGGCTTGAACACACAACCCCATGAGATTAAGAGTCTCATCCTCTACCAACTGAACATATTACAGGCATACCACACAATCCTACAGAACAAGCAATTATAGAAAGAAAAATTATGCTTAATAAACAGAAAGGGTAATAACAACCCCTAGAGATAGATTGTACAGTGTTTTATTGAACTTTAAATTTTTAAATGATAATGAAAAGGGAAAAACAGCTGCAGAGAGACACTGGAAAATAGAAAAGATAAAAAACAAAGAAAAACACTGAACTAAATCAGCCTATATACTTTAAAGAGGTGTTGACCTCAAAATGGAAATCAGGATATGTGTTATACTGGGGGAGAGGTTTTGCTTTTGTTTCCACAGGAGAAAAGCAGTAGATACCATCAAAATTGATAAAGATCTGATTAGAACATGATAGACTCTTGATTAGAAGAGGTGATAATACCATCACAATTTAATCTTGCAAAAAGAAAAACTTGTCAAAATTAAAATCAGTGCAGGGTTTTGTTTTTGTCTTTCCAGGAGAATAAAAACATCCAACGGAAGAATCTAAAGATCTTTGGACAAATGAAGTATCAGAAGAAAAAGGGAGGAAAATCTATTAAAAAAAAACACCAAGAAAAGAGTAAATTGACCTAATGGTATGGCATACTTTTAGCATGATAAAATTTCATAAGCCTTTCAAAATGTCTCTTTTTGCTGTTCTCTACAGACATGTTAAGCAGGTAGTCTTTATGTAGTCTTGAATCAATTAAAAACTAAAGCTGGCTGTGGTGTTGGAGCATGGCCATCTCCTTCTCTAAACCCAACCATGATTGATTTTTTGTTTTGTTTTATTTATTCATTTATTTAGTTTTTATTGAGCTATATATTTTTCTCCATTCCCTGCCTTTTCTCTCCATTTCCCTCATATCCACTCTCAAAGTCCCATGCTTCCAATTTACTCAGGAGATCTTGTCTTTTTCTACTTCCCATGTGCATTAGATCCATGTATGTCTCTTTTAGGGTTCTCTTTATTGTCTAGGTTCTCTGGGATTGTGAAATGTAGGGTTTTGGTTTTTTTGTTTTTTGTTTTTGCTTTATGTGTAAAAGCCACTTATGGGTGAGTACATAAGCTATTTGTATTTCTGGGTCTAAATATCACTGAATATGTTTTCTAGATCCATCTATTTGCCTGCAAATTTCAAGATGTCATTTTTTTTTTTTTTTGCTGGGTGGTACACCATCATGTAAATATACCACATTTTCCTTATCCATTCAGTCTAATGGCATTTAGCTTATTTCCAGGTTCTGGCTATGACAAAAAATGCTGCTATGAACATAATTGAGAACATGTCCTTGTGGTATCCAAAGGATGCATACCCAAAAGGAGTACTGCTGAGTCTTTAGCTAGGTTGTTTCCTAATTTTCTGAGAAATCGCCACATTGACATCCAAAGTAGCTGTACCAGTTTGCATCCCACCAGCAATGGAGGAGTGTTCCATTTATCCCACATCCTCTCCTCCATAAGTTGTCATCAGTGTTTTTTATCTTGGCCATTCTTACAGGTCTAAGATAGAATCTCACAGTTGTTTTGATTTGTATTTCTTTGATGGCTAAGGATGTCAAGCATTTCCTTAAGTGTTTTTCAGCCATTTTAGATTTTTCTTTTCATAATTTTCTGTTTAGGTCTGTAATCCATTTTTAAGTGGATTATTTGTTCTTTTGATGACCACTTTTTTGAGGTCTTTGTATATTTTGGAGAGCAGCCCTCTGACCAAAGTGGAGTTAGTGAAGATCTTTTGCCATTCTGTAGGCTGCTGTTTTGTCTTGTTGACCATGCCCTTTGCTTCACAGAAGCTTTTCCATTTCAGAAGGTCCCATTTATTAATTGTTTATCTCACTATCTGTGATACTGGGTTATATTTAGGAAGTGATCTTCTATGCCAATATGCCCAAGTATACATCCCATATTCTTTTCTATAAGTTTCAGTGCGATTGGCTTTATGTTGAGGTCTTTGATTCATTGGGACTTGAGTTTTGTGCATGGCAATAGATTTGGATTTATTTTCATTCTTCTACATGTTGATATCCAGTTATGCCAGCATTATTTGTTAAATATGCTTTCCTTTTTTCCATTTGATATTTTTTGCATCTTTGTAAAAAAATCAGGTGTTCTTGGTGTGTGGACTGATATCTGGATCTTTGATTTGGTTCCATTGATCCTCTTGTCCGCTTTTATGCCAATACCAGGCTTTTTTAAATTCTGTAGCGCTGTAGTAGAGTTTGAAGTTAGGGATTGTGATGCCTCCAGAAGTCCCTTTATTGTACAGGATTGTTTTTGCTATCCTGGGTTTTTTGTTTTTCCATATAAAGTTCAGTATTGTTCTTTCAAGGTCTGTGAAAAATTTTGTTGGGATTTTGAGGGCATTGCATGGAATCTGTAGATTGCTTTGGGTAAGATTACCATTTTTACTATGTTAGTTCTACCTACCCAAGAGCATGGGAGATCTTTCAATTTTCTGGTGTCTTCTTCAGTTTCTTTCTTTAAAGATTTAAAGTTCTTTTCACAAAGGTCTTCCACTTGTTTTGTTAAAGTTACTCCAAGATATTTGTGGCTATTGTGAGGGTGATGTTTCTCTGATTTCTTTCTCAGCCCATTTATTATCTGTGTAAAGGAGGGCTACTGATATTTTTGACTTATTTTGATATATCAATCTTGTATCCTACTATATTACTAAAGGGGTTTATGATTGTAGAAGTTTCTTGGTAGAATTTTTGGGGTCACTTATGTCCATTTCTTTTAAGTTTTCCATGTCTGTTTTTATGTTCTCCTTTTCATTTCTGATTTTGTTAATTTGAATATTCTCTATCTGCCTTTTGGTTGGTTTGGATAAAGGTTTGTCTATTTTGTTGATTTTTCTTGAAGAACCAACTCTTTGTCTCATTGATTCTTTGTATTGTTTTCTTTTTTTCTATTTTGTTGATTTCAGTTCTCAATTTCATGCTGTCTAGTCCTCCTGGGTGTGTTTGCTCCTTTTGGTTCTAGAGTTTTCAGGTGTTCTGTTAACTCACTAGTGTGGGATTTTTCCAGCTTCTTTAATGTAGACATTTAGTGCTATGAACTTTTCTCTTAACACTGCTTTCATTGTGTTCCATAAATTTGGGTATGTCATGTAGTCATTTTCATTGAATTTAGGAAGTCTTTAATTTCGTCCTTAACCCATTAATGATTCAGGTGAACATTGTTTAATTTCCATGTGTTTGTGGGCTTTCTGAAATTAGCGTTCCTCTGAATTCTAATTTTAACCCATGGATATCCAATAAGATACATGGGGTTATTCTATTTTTTTTTATCTGTTGAGGTTTGCTTTGTTACTTAGTATGTGGTTAATTTTTGATAAGGTTCCATGAGTTGCTGAGAAGAAGGTATACTCATATGTTTTGATGTAATATTCTATAGATGTCTGTTAAGTCCATTTGAGTCATAACTTCTGTTAGTTCCCTTATTTCTCTGTTAAGTTTATGTCTGGCAGACCTGTCTAGTGGTGAAAATAGGGATGTTGAAGTCTCCCACTATTAGTGTGTGGAGTTTAATGTCTGATTTAAGTTTTAGTAGTGTTTCTTTACATATGAGGGTTTCCTTGTATCTGGGGCATAGATGTTCAGTATTGAGAATTCCTCATGATGGATTTTTTTTTGTGACTAACATAAAATGTCCTTCTTTGTTTCTTTTGATTGGTTTTAGTTTGAAGTCTGTTTTGTTAGGTATTAGGATAGCTTTACCAGCTTGTTTCTTAGGTCTATTGGATTGAAATTTTTCCCCAACCCTTCACTTTAAAGCAATGTCTGTCTATGAGGTTGAGGTGTATTTCTTGTATGCAGCAGAAGGATGGATTCTGTTTTCATATCCAGTCTGTTCGTTCTTGTCTTTTTATAGGTGAGTTGAGTCCATTTGTATGAAGGGATATTAATGACCAGTGATTCCTAGTTCCTCTTATTTTAATGTTCATTGTTGGTGATGTTATTGTGGGTGTTTTTCTTTCCTTTGGGATTTGTTGCTGTGAGATCATCTATTGCCTGTGTTTTTGTGGATGCAGCTAACTTCCTTGGGTTGGAGTTTTCCTTTTAGTCCTTTGTGTAGGACTGGGTTGGTGGCTATGTATTGGTTAAAATTTGTTCTGTCATGGAATATCTTATTTGGTCTGTCTATGGTAATTGAAAGCTTTGCTGGGTTTCATAATCTGAGCTTATCATCTGTGGTTTCTTTATGTCTGCATAACACTTGACTAGGACCTTCTGGCTTTCATTGTTTCCATTGAGAAGTCAGGTGTAATTCTGATATATCTGCCCTTGTATGTTACTTGGCATTTTTTCTTTTCAGCTCTTAATATTCTTTCTTTATTCTATATGTTTAGTGTTTTGATTATTATGTGGTGAGGGGACTATTTTTGATCCAGTCTATTTGGTGTTCTGTAAGCTTCTTTTTTTATTACTTTGTAAATAATGCCATTCAAAATTCCCACTTCCTCCTTTCTTCCCACTTCCCTCCCGCTCCCCACTCTTTCTCCCTCCATCCCCCTTCAGTCCTAAAAGAAGGCAGGGTACCCTGCCCTGTGGGAAGTCCAAGGCTCTCCTCCCTCCATCCAGGCTTAGGAAGGGATGCATCCAAATAGACTGGAATCCCAAAAGGCCAGTACATGCGGTAGAGACAAATCCCAGTGCCATTATCATTGGCTTCTCAGTCTGCCCCAATTATCACACACATTAGAAAGTCCAGTTTGATACCATGCTCGTTCAGTCCCAGTCAAGCTGGATTTGGTGAGCTCCCATTAGATCAGGCACACTGTCTCAGTGGGTAGACAAAACCCTCATGGACCTGACTTTCTTGCTCATATTCTACCTCCTTCTGCTCTTCAACTGGACCTTGGGAGCTCATTCTAGTGCTCCGATGTGGGTCTCTGTCTCTATGTCCATCTGTCACCAGAGGAAGGTTCTGTGGTGATTTTTAAGATAGTCATCAGTCTGATTATAGGACAATGCCATTTCAGGCACCCTCACTTCCACTGCCCAGGGTCCTAGCTAGGGACATCCCCATGGATACGTGGGAACCCCTCTAGAGCCAAGCCTCTTTCCAACCCCAAAATTGCTCCCTTAATTAAGATATCTTCTTCCCTGCTCCCATATCCATCCTTCTCCCTCTCAACCATCCCACTCCCCCAAGCTCTCCCTAACCCTCCTGTTCTCCCTTCTCTCTCCCCCTCTCCTCTTTCCCCCACCCCACCCCACTCCTATGGTCCCAGATTTTGCCTGGCAATCTTGCCTGCTTCCAGTTTCCAGGAGGATCTATATATGTTTTTCTTTGGTTTCACCTTATTACTAAATTTCTCTAGGATTGCAAACTATATGCTCAATGTCCTTTGTTTATGGTAAGAATCCACTAATAGTGAGTACATACCATGTTTATGTTTTGGTGTCTGGGTTATTTCCATCCATTTGCATGCAAAATCAAGATGTCATTTTTTTTTTTTACCACTGAGTAGTACTCTAATGTGTAGATGTACCACATTTTCTTTATCCATTCTTCCATTAAGGGGCATCTAGGTTTTTCCCAGGTTCTGGCTATTACAAATAATGCTGCTATGAACATAGTTGAACAAATGCTTTTGTAGTATGATTGGGCATCTCTTGGGTATATTCCCAAGAGTGGTATTGCTGGAGTGGTATCCTGAGGTAGGTTGACTCCCAAGTTTCTGAGAAACCACCACACTGATTTCCAAAGTGGTTGTAAAAGTTTGAATTCCCACCAGCAATGGATGAGTATTCCCTTTACACCACATCCTCTCCAGCATAGGTTATCACTGGTGTTTTTCATTTTTTCCTTTCTGAAAGGTGTAAGATGGTATCTCAAAATTGTTTTGATTTGTATTTCCCTGATAGCTAAGGAAGTTGAACTTCCTTAAATATCTTTTGGCCATTTGAAATTCTTCTGTTGAGAATTCTCTGTTCAGTTTAGTACCCCATTTTTTAATTGGGTTATTTAGAGTTTTAATATCTAGTTTTTTGAGTCCTTTATATATTTTGGAGATCAGACCTTTGTCTAATGTGGGGTTGTTGAAGATCTTCTCCCAATCAATAGATTGCCTTTTTGTCTTAATGACAGTGTTCTTTGCTTTACAAAAGCTTCTCAGTTTCAGGAGGTCCCATTTATTCATCGTTGCTCTTATTGTCTGTGCTATTGGGTTATTCGTAGGAAGTGGTCTCCCCTGCCCATCTGTTGTAGGGTACTTCCCACTTTCTCTTCTATCAGGTTCAGTGTGTTCGGACTGATATTGAGGTCTTTAATCCATTTGGATTTGAGTTTTGTGCATGGTGATAGATATGGATCTATTTTCATTCTTCTACAGGTTGATATCCAGTTATATCAACACCATTTATTGAAAATGCTTTTTTTCTTCCATTGTATAATTTTAGCTTCTTTGTCAAAAATCAAGTGTTCATAGGTTTATAGATTAATATACGGGTCTTCAATTCAATTCCATTGGTAAATGTCTCTGTTTTTATGCCAATACCAATCTGTTTTCATTACTGTAGCTCTGTAATAGTGTTTGAAGTCAGGGATGGTAATGCCTCCTGTAGTTCCTTTATTGTATAGGATTGTTTTGGCTATCCTGGGTTTTTTGTTTTTCCATATAACATTTGATGGAGGAAGGTCATTGGTTAAGTAATAAAGAAACTGCTTGGCCTCATAGGTTAAAACATAGGTGGAAGGAGTAAACAGAACAGAATGCTGGGAGGAAGAGGAAGTGAGCTCAGAGACCATGCTCCCCTCTCCTGGGCAGACGTGATGAAGCTCTGACCCAGGATGGACGTAGGCAAGAATCTTCCCGGTAAGCGCACCTTGGGGTGCTACACACATTATTAGAAATGGGCTAGTCCAGGTGTGAGAGTTAGCAGGGAAGAGGCTAGATATAATGGGCCAAGCAGTGTTTAAAAGAATCCAATTTCCGTGTTGTTGTTTTGGGGCATAAGCTAGCCAAGCGGCCAGGAGCCAGGCTGTGGGAAGAGGCCGGCAGCTCCTACAACAGAATGGTACCCAAATGTTGATGACTGAACTCCATGGAAAGCCTGAGAAAGCTTCGGAAAGAATAGAGTAAAGCATGTTTTCTTGGTAGCAGCAATTTCTTGGGTCTACTCTGCTTGCTAGAGGCAAGCAAGCGCTCCCATCTAGAGAGGCTTCCTGACTCAGCTTTAGCTGCAAAACCCTGCAGCTCTTAAGAGGTCCTGCCATGAAACACTTAAATGGTGTTGATAAAAGCTGACTGAATGCTTGTTGGTTTTCAGCAGTAGCAGGAAAAAAACCTGTGTTGTTTTAAAATGCCAGCTTTCTGGGCTGTCCTGCCAGGGCACACTCTGACTCTTTGAGGCAGGAGGTCAGCTACAGAGAGAGCATTTGAGTGTTGTAGCTTGTTTGCTGGCAGGGATCTTGAAATGCCATAAAGAGTTATGGCACTAAACATGGCTACAGCCGGTACCTCAGCCACGAGTCTGGAAAGCTAAGGAATGGGCTGGATCCAGCAGTCAAAGCCATGGCTTTAGTCTTACTGACATTGCTTGGTACATTAAAGACTCATGTGGTCAGAAAAAGAGAGATATACAGTAAATAGAGATTCAAAGACAAAGAAAATTTCTAAATGGTTTACAGTGTGTTAAAAATATATGCAGGCTAAAAGTTAAAGTTCTTAAAGTAACAAACAAAAAACAAAAGGAAGAAAGAGAGTAATTGGGTGTGGTAGTACACATCTTTAATCCCAACCTTTGGGAGGCACAGGGAGATTGACCTCTGTGACTTCAAGGTCTGGTAGCACACACCTTTAATCCCAATGCCTGGGAGGCAGAGACAGGCAGATCTCTGAGAGTTCAAGGACAGCCTGGTCTACAGAGTTATTCCAGGACAAAGATATACAGAGAATACAAAATAAAAGTAAAAATAAATGAAATAGAAGTTAAAATAAAGCCACACAAAGATGGAAAATACAATGAGAATCTTGCTACTATATGCTATTATGCTCTGTTTGAATTGTTTGAATGCTGAGAAAAGAGCAACAGCTACTAAAAGATATTTGTTTATAAATGCTGCTGAACTAATCCAACATAGATATTTTGAAAATGCCTTGACTTTGAAATTTGGATCTAAGGACATGATGCTTTGGAAAGGAGTTTCTTATTTTGTTTTCATAGAGGGAGGGTGAGAGTCTGTGGATTGCTTCTATCCCAATATGGTATGATGGACCACACCTTACTGAAGGGCTGCTGTGAACACCTTCAAAAAATTACTTCACTTGACTGCTGACTGAGATGAACCTAGCACACAGGTTATACCCTAAAATACCTGATTAACAGCGCCCCTGTTGAGATAGGGAGCTGCTTGCTGCATCCCTGGCACACAGCCGCCCACATGGCTAGCTTATGCCCAGAAATAATTACATGGAAACTGTATTCTTTTAAACACTGTCTGGCCCATTAGTTCCAGCCTCTTATTGGCTAGCTCTTACATATTGACCTAACCCATTTCTAATAATCTGTGTAGCCCATGAGCTGGCTTACCAGGAATGATCTTAACCTGTGTCTGCCTGGAGTGGGAGAATCATGGCAACTCTGAGCTCACTTCCTCTTCCTCCCAGCATTCTGTTCTGCTTACTCCACCCACCTATGTTCTAAGCTATGAGGCCAAGCAGTTTGTTTATTACTTAACCAATGAAATCAACAGATTGATATATGACACTCCCACATCATTTCCCCTTTTTTCTGTTTAAACAAAAAAAGAAGGCTTTAACTTTAACATAGCAAAATTACATATAACAGTTATCAAGCAAGAATTACAGTTACAATATTTATATCTATTTTATCTTTTATCATAACAATGGAAAACTATAACTATCTATCTATTCTTCAACTCCATCAAAGACTCCACAAGAACACAATATTACCTAAGCAAACAAAAAGTAAGCAGCTTTCAAAACTCTAGAAAAGACAGAGACATCTCGTTGCCTGTACAGTCACCCAAAGTTCCTCTGTACCGTTGGGGTATCCATCTTTGGCCTACAGGCCCATAGTATCCAGAGACATTTCCATGAAGCAGGACATTTCAAAGGCAGTCAGTCACTATCTGCTGTGTCCTGCAGAATGTCTTGCAGACTCTTTCATGCATCAGGAACCCCGAAAAATCATCTCAACTTTAGGCAAGTTCAGTAGTCCTCTTTCTGTGGGTTCTTTGTGTCCAGTTTATGCAACAGTCCAGGCAAGAGCAGTTTCTTGCCCAAATGGCTATCCAACTCCATAAGGATCCTCTTCGATGCCCATCTTCTTCCTGAAGTAGATTGGTGCTGCCAGGAGCAGAGTGTCTCATTGTCAAGAAAAGCCCTAAGTTATTAAAACATTTAAAATGCCATATTCTATAGTCTTTGAAAGATATGAAGAATGCCTACCTAAAATATATCTATGTACATCTAGAAAATATTAACTAACATGACTACAAACTTGACTATTATGATTATCTATTAACTACCTATATACATTACATTTTAAATGAACTACACAATCACAATACCTTAATCAATATCAGAAATACATATAACAAAATCGACCTTAAAATCCATACCAATGCAAATTATTTATATCTATATCATCTCCCCCTTTAAATATAAAAGAACGCTTATAAACTATATTTGGGAACATGGGCGCAGTTATTTCTCTCCAAAATGCTTCCTGCGTAATGGGGGTGCTGTTGTTTATGTCTTTTATGCTGTAACCTGTGTGCCAGGGTTATCTCAGTCGGCAGTTGAGTGAAGTAATTTTTTGAGGGTGTTCACAGCAACCTTTCAGGGGGGCATGGTCTATCATACCATATTGGGATAGACGCAATCCACAGTGTCTTATCCTCTGTGAAAACAAAAGAAGAAACTCTTTTCCAAAGCATCATATCCTTAGACCCAAATTATGAAGTCATAATACCCTTATGAAGTCCATTCTGATTCCACTTGGCAGCCCATATAATGAAATGTCTCTCTGTACTTAGCTCCTTTACAGTCAAAAGATTCAAAGAAAACACAATAATACAAAGAATCCAGACTCTCTGTGAATTTTCCATTTTTATGTGGCTTATCACTTTACTTTATTCTGTCTCTTCAAAAACTTTGTCCTTTTTTTTTCAGGCATTAACTTTATTCTCTATTTTTTTCTCTCTCTTTCAAGCCTACATACACTCATCCAACGCTGTGATCTATTTAGTGGTCTGTCTGAATCTGTTTTATTGTGAATCTGTAATTTTTTTTTTACTATCCTGGAGCATTTCTTAAAATGTTAAGCAGTTCTTAAAAACTTAAGTTGCACCATGTACAGATAATATGGTACCACCTGTATCCTGCCCAGCCTAAACTTTAACTGCCGTGTTATCACAGTAATTACGGTAGTTCCTGCTTGAGATCAGTTCAGCATGGTGGAGCTGAGCCACTCCTGCCTCAGAGCCATTTGGTGCCCCTGAGCCACGCACAGTTCCAGGCACACAGCAGTCCACATTGCCATCAAGCAAGCCATAGCATTTTACTCCAAATGCTTTATTCAAAAGCTCTGTCTCCCACCGGAGCCAGACAGAGATCACAATGGTGGCATAGCCCAGAAAGCGAGCATTTTAAAACAGCCAGTTTTTTCCTGCTGCTGAGTCAGGACAATTTCTTTGCAGCATGCAACCCACAAACAGCAAAAAGCTGCATTAAACTCTCTTTTCCTTATTTTTAAGCCTTCTCAGGTTTTTAAGTGGATTTAGTCATTTAGCTCATGTAAAAATGTTATGTATATAAGTTATTAAATAGTTATCTATAATAGTCAAGCTTGTAGTTATGTTAGTTAGATTTTCTAGATGTGTATAGATTTATTTTAGATAGGCATTCTTCATATTTTTCAAAGATTATAGAATATGGCATTTTAAATGTTTTAATAACTTATGGCTTTTCATGACAACGAGACACTCTGCTCCTAGCAGCACCAATCTACTTCAGGAAGAAGATGGGCATCGAAGAGAATCCTTATGGAGTTTGATAGCCATTTGGGCAAGAAACTGTTCTTGCCTGGACTATTGCATAAACTGGACACAGAGAACCCGCAGAGAGAGGACTACTGAACTTGCCTAAAGTTGAGATGATCTTTCGGGGTTCTTGATTCATGAAGGAGTCTGCAAGACATTCTGCAGAACACAACAGATTGTGACTGAACTGCCTTTGAAATTTCCTGCTTCATGGAAATGTCTGCTGGAAACTATGGGAGTGTAGTCCGAAGATGGATGCCCCAATGGTGCAGAGGAACTTTGGGTGACTGTCCAGGCAGCGAGTTGTTTCTGTGATTTCTAGAGTTTTGTAAGTTGCTTACTTCTCATTTACTTAGG
>NC_022030.1:51039572-51042071 GCF_000317375.1 Microtus ochrogaster | reverse complement strand
GAAGGAGTAAACAGAACAGAATGCTGGGAGGAAGAGGAAGTAAGCTCAGAGGCCATGCTCTCCTGTCCCGGGCAGACGCGATGAAGCAAGCCGCCAGGTCAGACATGCTGAATCTTTCCCAGTAAGACTGGTGCTACACAGATTACTAAAAATGGGTTAGGCAAAATATGAGAATTAGCCCGTAAGAGGATAGAGCTAGTGGGCCAAGCAGACTTTAAATGAATACAGTTTGTATGTTGTTATTTTGGGTTTAAAGCTAGCCAGGCAACCAGGAGCTGGGGCGGCAGGAACACAGCCTGCAGCTCCTACTACAAACATTGATTATTGTTCTCTTAAGGTCTGTGAAGAATTGTGTTGGGATTTTGTTGGGGATTGCATTGAATCTATAGATTGCTTTTGGTAGAATTGCCATTTTTACTTTGTTGATTTTACCAATCCAAGAGCATGGGAGACCCTTCCATTTTCTGGTATCCTCTTCAGTTTCTTTCTTCAAAGACTTAAAGTTCTTGTCAAATAGATCTTTCACTTCCTTGGTTAGTGTTACCCCAAGATAGTTTATGCTACTTGTGGCTATCATGAAAGGTGATGTTTCTCTGATTTCCCTCTCTGCTTCTTTATCTTTTGTGTATTGGAGGGCAACTGATTTTTTTGAGTTGACCTTGTATCCTGACACATCACTGAAGTTATTTATCAGCTGTAGGCATTCTCAGGTAGAGTTTTTGGGGTCAATTATGTACACTATGATATCATCTGCAAATAACGAAAGTTTGACTTCTTTCTTTCCAATTCGAATCCCCTTGATCTCTTTATGTTGTCTTGTTGCTATTCCTAGAACTCCAAGCATTATTTTGAAGAGATATGGAGAGAGTGTACAGCCTTGTCTTGTTCCTGATTTTAGTGGAATGGCTTTGAGTTTCTCTTCATTTAATTCAATGTTAGCTGTCAGCTTGCTATATATTACTTTTATCATATTTATATATGATCCTTGTATCCCTAATCTCTCTAAAACCTTTATCATAAAGGAGGAGGAGTGTTAAATTTTGTCAATTTTTTTGGCATCTAATGAAATGATCATATGGTTTTTCTTTCAGTTTATTTATATGATGGATTACATTGATAGAGTTTTGTATGTTGAACCAGCCCTGCATCTCTGGGATGAAGCCTACTTGATCATAATGGATGATATTTTTGATGTGTTCTTGGATTCAGTTTGCCAGCATTTTATTGAGAATTTTTGCATCGATGTTCATGAGTGAGATTGGTCTGTAATTCTCTTTCTTGGTTGAGTCTTTGTGTGGTTTTGGTATCAGGGTAACAGTAGCTCCATAAAAAGAGTTTGGTAATGACTCTTCTGTTTCTATTATGTGGAACACATTAAGAAGTATAGGTATTAGCTCTTTTTGAAAGTTCTGGTAGAATTCTGCACTAAAACCATCTGGTCCTGGGGTTTTTTTTTTTTTTGGTTGGGAGGTTTTTTATGGCAGCTTCTATTTACTCACAACTTATAGGTCTATTTAAATTGTTCACCTGGTCTTGATTTAATTTTGGTATATGTTATTTTTCTGAAAAATGTCCATTTATTTTACATTTTCCAATTTTGTGGCATATAGGCTTTTGTAGTAAGACCTAATGAGTCTCTGAATTTCCTCAATATCTGTTGTTATGTCCCCGCTTTCATTTCTGATCTTGTTAATATGAGTGTTCTCTCTCTCTGCCTTTTGATTAGTTTGGATAGGGGTTTGTCAGTCTTGTTGATTTTCTCAAAGAACCAGCTCTTTGTGTCATTGATTCTTGGATTGTTTTCTGTGTTTCTATTTTATTGATTTCTGCCCTGTTTGATTATTTCCCATCTTCTACTCCTCCTGGGTGAGTCTACTTTTTTTTCTAGAGCTTTCAGCTGTGCTGTTAAGTCTCTAATGTGAGCTTTCTCCATTTTCTTTATGTTAGCACTTAGTGCTATGAACTTTCCTCTTAGCACTGTTTTCATAGTGTCCCAAAGGTTTGGGTATGTTGTGTCTTCATTTTTGTTAAATTTAAGGAAGACTTTAATTTCTTTCTATATTTCTTCCTTGACCCAGGGGTGGTTCAGTAGTTGACTGTTCAATTTCCATGAGTTTGTAGGTTTTCTTGGGGTAGAATTGTTGTTAAATTCTACCTTTATTCCATGGTGATCTGATAAGACATAGGTGGTTACTACAATTTTTTTGTATTTGTGGATGTTTGCTTTGTTACAGATTATGTGATCAGTTTTTGAGAAGGTTACATGAGATGCTGAGAAGAAGGTATATTCTTTCCTGTTTGAGTGGAATGTTCTGTTGAGTCCATTTGATTCATTACATATGTTAGTGATGTGGGAGTGTCATATATCAATCTGTTGATTTCATTGGTTAAGGAATAAAGAAACTGCCTAGGCCCCTTGATAGGCCAACCCTTAAGTGGGTGGAGTAAACAGAACAGAGGGCTGGGAGAAAGAAGCTGAGTCAGGGAGTCGCCATGGTT
>NC_022030.1:51015419-51037227 GCF_000317375.1 Microtus ochrogaster | reverse complement strand
TAGATATAAATATTGTAACTGTAATTCTTGCTTGATAACTGTTTTGTTATTTGTAATTTTGCTATGTTAAAGTTAAAGCCTTCCTTTAATTCTTGCTTGATAACTGTTTTGTTATTTGTAATTTTGCTATGTTAAAGTTAAAGCCTTTCTTTTTTTATTTAAACAGAAAAAGGGGAAGTGATATGGGAGTGTCATATATCAATCTGTTGATTTCATTGGTTAAGGAATAAAGAAACTGCCTATGCCCCTTGATAGGCCAACCCTTAAGTGGGTGGAGTAAACAGTACAGAGGGCTGGGAGAAAGGTGCTGAGTCAGGGAGTCGCCATGGTTCCCCAACTCCAGGCAGATGCAGGTTAAGATCATTTCTGGTAAGCCGGCTCATGGGCTACAAAGATTAATAGAAATGGGTTAGATTAATATGTAAGAGCTAGGCAATAAGAGGCTGGAACTATTGGGGCCAGGCAGTGTTTAAAAGAATACAGTTTCCGTGTAATTATTTCGGGGCATAAGCTAAGCTAGCCATGCGGGCGGCAGGGTGCTGGGGACGCAGCCCAGCCGCTCTTATTTCAACATGTTAGTTCTTATATTTCTCTGTTAAGTTTCTGTCTGGTTGACCTGTCCATTGGTGAGAGAGGAGTGTTGAAGTCTCCTACTATGAGTGTGTGGGGTTTGATGTGTGATTTGAGTTCTAGTAATGTTTCTTTTACATATGTGGGTGCTTTTATATTAGGGGCATAGATATTCAGGATTGAGAAATCATCTTGATGAATTGTTCCTCTTATGAGTATAAAGTGTCCTTCTCCATCTCTTCTGATTGATTTTAGTTTGAAGTCAATTTTGTTAGATATTAGGATAGCTACACCCGCTTGTTTCTTAGGTTCATTTGATTAAAAAAACCTTTTCCCAACTCTACTCTGAGGTGTCTTTGAGGTTGAGGTGTGTTTCTTATAAATAGCAGAATGTTGGATCTTGGCTTTGTACCCATTCTCTTAACCTGTGCCTTTTTATAAGTGAATTGAGTCCATTGATATTAAGCAATATTAATGACCAGTGGTTTCTAACTCCGTTGTTTTTTTGTTTTGTTTTGTTTTTTTTTTTTGGTGATAGTGTTTGTGTGTTTCCCTTCACTGAGTTTTGTTAGTGGAAGGTTGTCAGATGTCTGTGCTATTGTTGGTGTTGTTGCCTCCCTTGGGTTGAGGTTTTCCTTCTAGTACTTTCTATAAGGCTGGGTTTGTGAATATGTATTGTTTAAATCTGTTTTTTGTCATGGAATATCTTGTTTTCTCTATCGATAGTGAATGCGAGCTTTGCTGGGTATAGTAGTCTGGGCTTGCATCCATGGTCTCTTAGTGTCTACAGCACATCTATCCAAGACCTTCTGGCTTTCACAGTTTCCACTGAGAAGACAGGTGTAATTCTGATAGGTTTACCTTTATATGTTACTTGACCTTTTTCCTTTGCAGCTCTTAATATTCTTTCTTTATTCTGTATGTTTTGTGTTTTGGTTATTTTATGGTGAGGGGATGTTTTTATTTGATCCAGTCTATTTGGTGTTCTCTAAGCTTCTTGTACCTTCATAGGAATATCCTTCATTAGGTTGGGAAAGCTTTCTTCTATAATTTTATTGAGTATATTTTTTGGGCCTTTGAGCTGTAATTCTCCTTTTTCTACCCCTGTTAGAAAAAGGTTTGGTCTTTTCATGGTGTCCCAGATTTCCTGGATGTTTCGTGTTAAGAATTTGTTGGATTTGCTGTTTTCTTTGATTAAAGAGTCAATTTCCTCTAAAGTATCTTCAGCACCTGAGATTCTTTCTTCTATCTCTTGTATTCTGTTGGTTATACTTATCTCTGTAATTCCTGTTCATTTACCCAGATTTTCCATATCCAGCCATCTCTCTGTGTTTTCTTTATTACCTCCATTTCGATCTTCAAGTCTTGAACTGCTTCCTTTACCTGTTTGATTGATTTTTCTTGGTTTTCTTGGGTATCTTTTACTGATTTATTAATTTCTTCTAACTTTTTGTTTTCTATTCCATTTCTTTAAGGGAGCTTTTCACTTCCTGTTTAAGGGTCTCTATCATTTTCATAAGGTTATGTTTAAAGTTGACTTCTTCTATTTCTCCTGGGTTAGGATGTTCAAGTCTTCCTATTGTGTGTTTGCTGGATTCTGGTGTTACCACATTGCTTTTCAGGTTGTTGGAGGAATTCTTGCATTGGTGCCTACCCATCTCTTCCTTCAAATGAGGCCAGCAGAGTCTTGGCGTCTTCTTCCAATCTTTGCTGTGGCTGACTGTGCACTTGAGAGTTTTTCTTGTTCTGCCCTCTCTTGGGTCCCTTCAGCACTGGAGCTGGCTCTTATATCCCCTCCACCATGAAGCAGGCTGTGCTGGGGGATCTAAGGACCCCAGAGATAAAAAGGGGGCAAGGTGGAATGGGGTAAAGAAATCCAGCAGCTGGGAACATGCCCTGCTGGATGGCCAGAAAAGTTTAGGGAATTGGAGGGGTCTGGACTCAGTTCCCTGGTGCTGTCTGGTCAGGCAGCCACTCACTCTCCACTCCAGATCTCCTCAGCACCTCTGTAAGCTTCTTCTATCTTCATATGCATATCTTTCTTTTGGTGGGGAAAGTTTTCTTCTATGATTTTGTTAAATATATACAAAATTTTATATGCCAAAAACATCTTCTCCCTTTTCTATCCCTGTTATTCTTAACTTTGTTTTTTTTTTTATGGTGTTCCATATTTCCTGGATATTTTATGTTGATATTTTGTTAGATTTAATGTTTTCTTTGACCAATGAGTCTATTTCCTCTATCGTATCTTAAGTGCTTGAGATTCTGTCATCCATCTCTTGTATTCTGCTGTTTATGCTTGCATTTGCATTTGTGGTTCCTGACTGTTTTCTCATAATTTCTATTTCTATAATTACCTCAGGTTTGTGTTTTCTTTATTGTCTCTATTTTGGTTTTTGAAGATTTGAATAGTTTCTTTCATCTGTTTGATTGCTTTTTCCTGGTTTTCTTTAAGAAATTTGTTAATTTCTTCCAATTTTTGTTTATCTTTTCCTCCATTTCTTTGAGGGAATTTCTCATTTTCTCTTTAATGGCCCTAAAACATTCTCCTAAAGTTATTGTTTAGGTCATTTTCTTCTGCATCATCTATATTTGGTTGTTCAAGTCTTGCTATTGTAGGTAGTTGTTGTTGATGTTGTGTTGCTCTTTGTGTTGTTGAATGTGTTCTTACCTTGTCTACCCATCTTTTCCTCTGATTGGTGTAGTTTGGGCTGTGTCTTTGTGATCAATCAGTGATCAATCCTCCAGGTGCCAGTGGATCCAAAACTCAGGTGATTGCTTCTCTTTATATAGTCAGGGCAATGGTTCCAGTCACCCCAGAAGTCAGTTAGTGTTCCTGGAGGTCACTCAGTGCTCCTGTGGGTCACTGTGCAATCCCAGAAGTCCAGAAGTCATTTGGGCCTGCTCTCATCAGGTTGCTTGCTTAGAGCTGTTCTTGTTGAGGTTGCTGCCTTGGGCCTGTTCCAACTGAGGTCACTGACTCAGGCCTGTTTCAGCAGAGGTCTCTGATTCAGGCCTGCTCCCTCAGTGGTTGCTCCTTTGTACCTGCTCCTATGGAGGTCACTGTCTCAGGCCTGCTCCAGTGGAATGCCAAACTATACTTGTTAAAAGAAAGTTCAAAGTCTCTCTTATATCAAAAGAGTGAGCTGGTACAAGACAGAAGAAAGCCAAAATTTAGGGACTATGGTATTGTCACTAATCTCATATCCCTTTGATTCATTTTACTCTTTAAAACTTTTCTTCAGGTATAAATACTATCTCAAAATTTAAGCTTTCTGTTTGATATTGATGGTATTATATAATACAAACTAATTCTAACCTTTGGTAGGTTCAATGTAGCTTTCTGTACTTGATTCCAGGCCTGAGTCTAAAGCAGATATTTAGGAATTAAGCCTGTGAATCCTGAACATATTTAATAGATCATAGTCCTTTAACCTCCCCAAGATTATAGCAATGACATTTAACATGTTTTAAGTTTTCCACAGTGAACCATGAACATCCCTAACAGCGATCTGTGAAGTCTTCAAAATATAATGGGACCCCACAATGATGATTCTACTTGCTTTATGATAATGCCACTAAACTGACAATCAATATCTAAAGATCAGCTTTGGACCACAAACTGCTCAGTACAATTTCAAGACAGATAGTTAAAATGATACAGTCTATTTGACTACTCTAATCAGGAATTTAGATAACCTTGCGTTGTCCTGTCATACAAGACTGGACAACAGCTGGATTTCCATTATCTCTGTTTTCTCAGAAAACCCTAAAGATGACAAAACCCATGTCAATAGAAAAAAGTCTAGAATATATGATGCCTACATTCCAAAGAGGTGGGATAGATGATTTTTGGTTGCTCAATGGATTGTAGATGTTTATCATGATTCAGGGGGCTGGTTGCAAGTTGTTACTGGTTGTGGTTAAGAAAATACTATTCAAAGGATGTTAAATTTTGGGGATCTCATTCTGAAAAAGGGGGATATAGGAATGACAAAAAGGAGTAGATTATTGAATCTACTTTAATCCCAAAAGCAACTACTGATCTCAAAAAAAATTCACATTGGTAAGGATTTTTGTATATTGATACAAATTTAAGGTTATTTTTGTTATACTGTACATGTTTATACTTCTTTTTATGATATTTTTGTATATTGATACAAATTTAAAGCTATTTTCCTTGTACTGTATATGTGTTTCTATTTTTACTTAAGATATTTCATATACAGCTGTACATATATAGCTTCTTTAATTATGCAATGTGAAGTTTTACTCCTTGAAAGCTATTTAGTCTATTCCATAACTATCAAACTTATAGTCATGTTAGTTACTTTTTAAAATCATACAGAGATATATTTTAGATAGATAGGTGATCTTTAAACACTTCAAAGATCTACAGAAATTTGCATTTCATATGTTTTAATAGCATAGACTTTTCTTGACACGAAATATATTTGCCCCTGGTGGCACAAATGATAGGTATCAAAAAACTCCTTATGTTTGTCTCGAAAAACCAAAAAAAAGAAAAAAAAACTCCTTATGGAGTTTGCTTTCTTTGCTGCAAAAGATAGTTGTTTGGGCAAGACTTCCCAAGACAGGGAAGGAATGTCCTGCTTCAGAAAAAAGTCTGTGAGATAGTCTATGTCTGTAGGCAAAAAACAGGTGCCCCAAAGTTTCAGAGGAGTGTTGGGTAACATTCCAGACAGCCAGCTGTGTCTGTCATTTCTCTTAATTTTGGAAGTCATTTGCTATGCACTTCCTGGGGTTGAAGACTAGACTGTTACAGTTACAGTTCTCCTGAATCATGGTTAAAATAAATATATTAGATGCAAAACATTGGACTCTTTAGGAGAGGACAGCTAATGGAGTAATCTCTCTAAATTTGCCAATTACATATGGATGGGACATTGAGAATTTATTTCTTACTTGATAATTGTTCTTGTTGTATATAGTTTCATTTTTGTTAAGGTTATTACCCTTCCTTTCTATTTGGACAATACTTGATAATTATTCTTATTGTATACAGTTTTACTTGTTAGAGTTAGAACCCTTTCTTTTCTAATTTGATGAAAAGGGCAAAATGTTACAGAATTCTGTTATTGTCACTTTCTGTTGTCCAATTGAATAGAGTGTTTGGTTCAGAGGCTGAACTCACATTCAGCAGAGCAGAATGGATCAATAAGTCCTTGGAGGACCCAGAATGAGAGAAATAGTGGCCTTGGAGAAAATAGTCAGGGTTGGGAGGTTGTGCAGGCCTTTTGAGGCCAGAAGGTTAATGGTGGCAGGGGCATCACACCTGTGGTAATTGTCCCTGGTTCTTTTTTTTTTTTTTTTTTATTGAGAAAAGGAAAAAAAAAAACAAGTTTCCACCTCCTCCCAGCCTCCCATTTCCCTCCCCCTCCTCCCACTCTTCCCCCCTCCTCCCACCCTTCTCCCCCTCCCCCCACTCCTCTCCCCCTCCCTCTCCAGTCCAATGGGCAGTCAGGGTTCCCTGCCCTGTGGTAAGTCCTAGGTCCTCCCCCCTCCGTCTATATTTAGGAAGGTGAACATCCAAACTGGCTAGGCTCCCGCAAAGCCAGCACATTAAGTAGGATCAAAACCCCGTGCCATTGTCCTTAGCTTCTCATCAGTCCTCATTGTTTGCCATGTTCAGAGAGACCAGATATATCCCATGCTTTTTCCTTCACAGTCCAGCTGGCCTTGGTGAGCTCCCAATAGACCAGCTCCACTGTCCCTGGTTCTTATTTGATATTTGTTGACCAGTTTTATAGTAATAAACGGTGAAAGAAATCTCTTCAAATAAGTCTTCAACAGCCAGCCTCCTTGAATTTTCAAGGAACTTTTGAAAGCATAAGACCCCATAGTTTTGTAAGTCCTGTAAAACATATTTCTCCATATTTGAAGGACAAGATTACAGTCATACCTAGTTTGACTGTTTCATATGCATTAAGCTTCTGGCTAGTAGATGCAGTTTACTGCCTTCATCTGTAAAAAGGAGGAAGTAATAGTAGCTCCCCTTGATTCGGAAGAGGTATTAATGAGGCCTTCGTTGTAAAGCATGACTTTGCACTATTCAGTAAGGTATCCATGAGCTACATATAGCTTCTGAGCACTGGAAACTGAGATGTACTCTAAGTGAGATATTTTTATATTGCTTACATGTTTTGGAGCATTGTGGATTTTTGAGTTTTACAATGGAGATATTCAACCAGTAAAATCTATATGGACATTCCAAAATCTAGAAAAAAAAAATCCTATATCTAAAATGCCTCTGATCCCAAGCTATTAGGATAAAAGACTGATTCAGAGATAGAAAGATTCCAAAATAGTTCAGAGTTGTGTTGCTCATGAAGGGAACCTGAGTTCAGTTTCCTGCCCCCATGTCAGGTGACTAACAAGCCACCTATAACTCTAGCTTCTGGAGCTTGGTCGCCCTCTTCTGGCCTCTTCAGGCACCTGCACTCATGTGCACACACGCCCATACACACATAATTAAAGAAGATAAAATACAACTTTTTTTTTTAAGGTTGATGGGAGGCAGTGAAAAAAGTCCAGTATCTTGTGTCCTTTCTGCTTAGCAGTCCTAAGTAATCTGACTCTTCTTCCTCAGGATTATCCTCAGTTTTTAGTATATACTTGCTATGTGTCTACCTCCCCCCAAATATTTATTTTCACAATCTTGTAATCGTACAATTCTATAGCCTGCAAATAACTTAGTTTATAGTTTTCCACAAGTGTTATTTAGAGTAGACATCAAATTAAGCTGAACTTATGTGTATTTGTCTTCCTGGCTCAATAAATAATGTGTCTGTGCCATAGGCTCAGTGGGAACCAGTGGTCTGCACAGGTCCCTGATAGTGGGCCTTGGATCCAAATACTGTCTGGTCTGTCTTGACAAGAAAAACCCAAGAATCGTTTTTGAAGAGAGATCAGGGAACTAGAAAATCCCCAAAGCCTGGCCTTGCTGAGAAACATCACTAATCCCATTAAGCCCCTAAACTTCAACCGCCCAAATGTGAAATATGAAGCTACTTAAATAGCATTTCTTCTCTTGACTGAGGTGCTGAGAATACTTCCCCACCCAGTTTTTCTACATTGTAATTGAATTAATCCCTAAAGGAATTGCCATCTCCTGGAGGAGCTGAGCTAATCCTTGGCTTCTGCAAGGGTGAGGAGAAAGGGAGACCAGAGCATCGGTCTTCTCACCTTGAGCTTACATGAATGTGGTGAGCTCTCTATAAAAACAAGAAGGAACGTGGGATTTTCTTGTCATTGAGAGGGAGCCAAAAGAAAGAAAGCCGTTGTGAACTTCGGAGAACTGATGTTAGAACTTGATCTGTAAAAGAGTAAGAGGGTATTCCACTTCCTCTCTTCCTCAGCCACCAAACTCGCATCTTCTTCCTCCTTAGAGGACACAGTGCGGTGGATAGAACCTTTTTGGGTTAAGTAGACTGAGAACAGAGGAAGGTTACTGGATGGAGTCATTGACCAGAAACAAACAAAAAACTACAGGTAAGCAGAGGCTTTGCAATCAAAATTTTGGAAAAGCTCTGGACTACAACATCAGTAAGAATATTTCCAACCTAGACCTTTCTCAAGCTATTAGGACCACACCTGTAGACCTATGCTACTATTTCTCTACACCTGTGCAGGGAAACTCCTTTCTATGCCAAAGCTGGTCCTGTCTTCCTGCCTTCGGCCTGTAGAAGGCCTTCCTTCTTTGCCCCCACTGCCTTGTTCAGTTGACAATGGTTGCCATTTTCATAGCCTCCCCATCCTGTGTCTCATTATACTTGAATCTCACTTCCAGTGACCTCTTCCAGCAAAGCTCTTAGCGAGAGGCTAGACCATAAACCCAATGCCTTTTGTCACCTCATTATCTGAATTCCCAGTGACATTCCACACAGCCCACTCCAACTGCTCATGGCTTTTGACCAATCCCCATGAGTAGGTGCATGCTGCTGTTCAGCTCCTTCTCTTCATTTTAGGGTCCAGGATTCCAGTCAGATCCACAGTGAGCAGTCCTTCCCGCCTCCATTTATGTAGCCAAGGAAGTCCTCCATAGCAGTGACTGGAGGCTTGCCTCCCAGGTAATTCTAGATCCTTACAGATTGACAACTCCAACTACCATACCATATTATCTGGCTTAATGTAAACTGGCCTGGATCCATTATCAAATTTAAAGCAATACTGTTGACAGGTTGAATCACTCACAGTGATTCAATGAATTAATAAACACCTTTAAAATGACCATACATGATTTAAATACATGATTTATTAATACATGAGAGTCTTCTATATTTTCACTGACAGAGATTTGAAATAGCTTACTGTCCTTTGATACAAAGCAAGCCATTTGTAGTTATGGGAGCTTATTGTCTGCTCTGAACTCTATGGTTGAATCACTGCTGCCTTGAGGGATAGGGTTCTATTTAATCTAGAGCCAATTGTTCTGCTTGGGACCCATAAATTACTACAGACTTTTGACAGCTTGGAATACTACTTAATAAAATCAGTCTTGGAATTTAATAATAACAATCATGTCATAAAGGTAAGAGTTTTAGTGTAAAGAGTGGGAACGTTTTGCTCATCTTAGCACCACAAAATATTACATCACAGGGGACATATCAAACAGAATATTATTCTCAGCAGCTGCACCTTTTAATTAGAGACCTATTGCTCGCCAGTGATTAGGGCATTAATGTCCAGGTCACATCTATGGTCATCATTTGAGTTTCCCCTGACAAGAGCTGTATTTACTGCATTTCCACCACCACGCTGTTTCCCTCCTGTTATTTAATAATCCTTTACAAAAAGAGTTGCATGTTTATGAGTCTGACTTTTCATTGACCAAGACTTAAGGTTCTTGGGGACTTTGAGCTGGAAACCATGGTGATGGTGCTGGTAAATATCACATTAGCATAATAAGCAGGAGGTTCTGATTTTGCAGTGGGAATATACATTTTATCCAGTACTAAAAATAGATGATTGAGGTTATCTTGAAACCAGCTTCAGTGTTTGCAGCACATAAAGTGGCTCCGGTGGAAAGATCTAGCTTTGCAAGGCGTTGCCCCTCTCAGCACTTCGGATGCTTGCTGTCAGGCACATCATTGCCTTGTATTATGATCTCTTTGACAAAAATATCCTTTTAATGAGCTACAAGATTCACAAAAAAGTATCTCATCTCACATGACTATCTGATAACCATCAAATCTATTCTGCTTTCCTGTGTTAAAGGCTATCTTTTCAAGGTGTCCAGTCTTAGATGGAAGCACCAATCATCTGATAGTAGAGTCTCCCCAATTCACAGTTCCATTTCTGTGGCTTCAGCTACGCCTCATCAACCACTGTTGTAAGAGGAGCAGGCTGTGTCCCGCCACCCAGCTAGGTTAGGCCCCGAAATAACCAGTCAGGTGGCGATACAGATTATTCGAAATGGGTTAAATCAAGATATGAGAGTTAGCCAATAAGAGGCTAGAGATAATGGGCCAGGCAGTAATTTAATTAATACAATTTCTGTGTGGTTATTTCAGGGGTTAAGCAAACCACCATCTGAACACATTTCAGGAAAAATTCCATAAGTAAGCAACACTCACATTTTACATTGTGATCCTGAGTGCTGTGGTGAAATCTGACAACATCCTGATCAGTTCCACTCAACTCACTAGTCATCCCTGCTATCAAAGAAACTGCCATTATGTTCCAATGCTTGCATTCAAATAGCCCCTTTGTAGCTATTCACCTCATGTTACTTCACCATGTATGTATCCCATCCACATGATCACGGGACAGGAGAATGTAGTATAATAAGACATTTGAAGGTACCACATTTATAGAACTTGTGTAACAGCCAATTCTTAAGCATCTTCTATTTCATTATTAGCTTCTATTGATAACTTCTGTGCCTAATTTATGAGTGGAATTTTAGACAAGTATGTACAGATCACCAGTATCATCTCCAGTTTCAGGTACCCACAGGGAGTCTTAGAACATATCTCCTGTGGGTAAGAGGGACTAACACACATAAAATGGAGACTAAACTGCCTGTCATTTTCGAGATGATCGCATCTGATGTCAATAACAACAGTAACAACAACTCATTCATCCTTCTGGATGTTTGTCACCATTTGGGGGCATTTGTGATTAGTCACATCTGTGCTGCCCTTGAGGAAACTAGTAAGCAAGTCTGCACAGATGTTCTTTGGGATCCCCAGAGTGCACTCAGCATCAAGAAAACCACTGGGGAAGAGAGCTGAGCTTCCTCCCACTTCATCCCTTGTAGAGACCATTGGTGGCTGAGCGTTCTAAGCTACTGAAGAAGAAGTAAGTGTAGGACAGAGTGTTTGTCCTCATACTGCTGAAGAGAGAAGCTGCAGAGAAAATGACAAAAGAAAATGCCTGTGCTGGGTCAGTGTTGAGAAGTAAAGGAAAGACACATAAGGACTGGCCACTGCAACTATCGCTTTGTTTCTTTCTTCCAGGAAATCTGGGTTGCTTTAAAATAGCTAAAGGGGGTCCTGGATGTAAGCAGAGAATAACTTTAAACATGTATGCCCTGGGCTGGGGAGACGGCTCAGTCAGAAAAGTCCTTGCATGCAAGCATGATGACCCATGTTCAGATCTGCAATATCCATGTAAAATGTTAGGTGTGGAAGTACACACTTGTAACTCCATCAGTAGGGGATAATAAGTATATCACTGATTGGTTGGCCAGGCTAGATGAATTGGTTAGCTCCAGGTTCAGTGAGTGTGTGTTTTAGAAAATGAAGAACAGCCTCTGGTCTCTACAGTATGCACATGCATGCAGATCCCCACACAAACATAGGTATACTACACACACACACACACACACACACACACACACACACACACACACATACACACACTCAAGTCAAGTATGCCATTATGTTATTTCTAAGATGGTAACTTCATGCCACTCTATCTGGTTTGCTGAAATTATCAATTCCCTGGCATATACTAATTTTTGACAGCAAAATGGCAACTTCATTTTGTATGTGCGTCCAATATATTTATCTACTTCTTTACTTAGCTACACACACGCTCACTAGAATTAGCTTCCAATGATCTAAACAAGTTCTTGAATACGGTGTAAGGACCATTTTCTGAATTTGAAAACATGTTTCCTTTCTTTCTTCTCTCCTCTTATTTTTTCTGACAGACTCTTGCTGTGTAGCTCAGATTGGTCTTACACTCTGACCTTCTCGCCTTGGCCTCCCTCTTGAGTGCACAATTATAAGACACACCACCATGCCTGGCCACAGTGGTGTCTAAGTGCTACTGAACAGAGAGCTTAGAGCTGTCTCATTTCAGTTGTATTAGAAAACTGACTTCCTTTGTGATCGCAGTTCTTTCATTAAAAATGTAAAAATTACCCCAGGCACAGTGGCTAAAACATGTGATTCCAGCATGTGGGCTAAGACAGAAAGATTGCTGAAACTCAGGCCACCCTGGGTTACCCAGCAAGACCCTGTCTCCAACAACAATAAATAAATAAGCTGAACAACCTTCCCTGCATACTTCTCAATATTAACATAAATTTTAACTTATGTGGTTTTTTTTTTAAAAATATAATTATTTGGACAGGATTCTGTTATTCAAGAAAAGCAAAGTTTCAAATATTTACAAAATGGAATTCTGAACTCTTTTCATAGTAATAAGCTTTAAAGTAGAATAATAAAGGCCACATATAAGGAAGTGGGCATTTAGTGCAGTCAGTAAATGTGCAATGTGGTAATATATTTGGATGCACAGTAGCTCCTAAAGTGCCTCATTCTGTGGGGATTCACTTAAAGTTGCCTCCTTTTAAATGTTCAGTTCATACATTAGAACCGTGCTTCTCAAACTGCTGGTTGTAACCCCCTTGAAGATTGAATGACCCTTTCACAGGGGTCATCTAAGACCATCAGAAAACATAAGTATTTACATTATGATTCATAACAGTAGCAAACTTACAGTTATGAAATAGCAATGAAAATGATTTTATGGTTGGGGTCACTACAACATGAGAAACTGTATTAAAGGGCTGCAGTGTTCAGCAGGTCAAGAACCACTGTATTATAAAATGTCAAAGATCCTTTATTTCTTCTTTTTTATATATTTTTATTGATTTTTATTGAGCTCCACATTTTTCTTTGCTCCACTCCCTTCCTTCCTCTACCATTTAACCCTCTCCCATGGTCCCCATGCTCCCAATTTACTCAGAAGACCTTGTTTTTTTCTGCTTCCCATGTACATTAGACCCACATTATGTCTGTCTTAGAGTCCTCATTGTTGTCTAGGTTTTCTGGAATTGTGAATTGTAGGCTAAGTTTTCTTTCCTTTATGTTTAAAAACCACTTATGAGTGAGTACATATGATAATTGTCTTTCTGGGTCTGGGTTACCTTACTCAATATGATGCTTTCTAGCTCCATCCATTAGTGTGAAAATTTCAAAATGTTATTTTTTCTGCTGTGTAGTACTCCATTGTGTAAATGTATTACATTTTCCTTATCCATTCTTCTGTCAAAGGGCATTTAGGTTGTTTCCAGTTTCTGGCTATGACAAACAATGCTGCTATGAACATAGTTGAGCACATGTCCTTGTAGCACGGTTGAACATCCTTTGGATATATACCCAAAAGTGCTATTGCTGGGTCTTGAGAAAGGTTGTTTCCTAATTTTCTGAGAAATCGCCATACTGACATCCAAAGGGGCTGTACCAGCTTGCATTCCCACAAGCAACACAGAAGTGTTCCCCTTTCCCCACCACCTCTTCAGCATAAGCTGTCATCAGTGTTTTTGATCTTGGCCATTCTTACAGGAATAAGATGGAATCTCAGAGTTTTTCTGATTTGCATTTCTCTGATGACTAAGGATATTGAACATTTCCTTAAGTGTCTTTCAGGCATTTTAGATTCCTCTGTTGAGAGTTCTCTGTATAGGTCTGTACCATTTTTTAATTGGATTATTTGTTCTTTTGATGACCAATTTCTTGAGGCCTTTGTGTATTTTGGAGATCAGACCTCTGTCTGATGTGGGGTTGGTGAAGATCTTTTTTCCATTTTGTAGGCTGTCATTTTGTCTTGTTGACCATGCTTTTTGCTTTACAGAAGATTTTCAGTTTCAGGAGGTCCCATTTATTAATTGTTTCTCTCAGTGTCTGTGCTATTTAGGAAGTGGTCTCCAGTGCCAATGAGTTCAAGTATATTTCCTACTTTCTCTTCTATAAGGTTTAGTGTGGCTGGCTTTATGTTGAGGTCTTTGATCCATTTGTACTTGAGTTTTGTGCATGGCAATAGATATGGATCTATTTTCATTTTTCTTCATGTTGATATCCAGTTATGCCAGCACCATTTGTTAAATATGCTTTCTTTTTTCCATTTTATATTTTTTGCTTCTTTGTCAAAAGTCAGATGTTCTAAATGTGTGGATTAATATACAGGTCTTCGATTCGGTGAAGAATTTTTTAGGGATTTTGATACTCATTGCATTGAATCTGTAGATTGCTTTTGGTAAGGTTATGAGAAAGATTCTTTATGGTGGGCTTTGTTCAGAGATCCAAAAGATACCTGTATGCTTTTCTACCCCAGCTACTCTTCATATGGGATGCTTTGGTGAATGATTCAGTATGGAGAAATGCAATTAGACAGAGGATTTTTCTTGCTGAGCGCTTGCGCTTATCCTTAGCTTCAGGGAAGGAGCCTTTGGATATGAGCTGCTATTGACTAGAAGCCACCTCTTTAATGTAAACAAAGCAGAGAGGACCATTTGTTTTGTCTTCATGTCAAGCCTTTGCTTGCAACTGGACTGTAGATACAGTAGAGAAGAAAAGCTCAAGGCAGAATGTTCTGGGCTCTTGAAGGATGACGAGCCATAGGCATAGAGAGATATTAAGTTTCAGTTCAGTGCTACTCAAACCTACTTGGCTTCAGTTATTCGAAGCCCGGAGAACTGAGAGACCAAAAGCAAAATGAAGAAGAGAGCCAAGGAAAATGAGACTGTTCCTCCTATATCCTAGGAGCAAATCACAAAGGAAGCTAAGGCGCGAAATGAGTTTTCTCCCTTGGAGAGAGCAGAAGACCCAGGGAGCAGCAGCGGACCACAGCAGCTGTCTGTCCCAGGGAAGATGCTGTCGCCATAAATGCCAGTGCATAAAATGTGGCCCATTACCAACCTGTACTTTGACTAAATGATAATCCCGTTTCTCAAGGACTTGGACAAGAAGAAAATAGAGGCCAATGATAGAAACTTTCATCATGGTTTTTCAAGACTGTATTTTTTTTCAAGACTGTATTTTTGCATATAATATCTTTACTACCTTTGTGTATAACATGTCTGTCAACACTTAAATACTCATGAGTAATCTTCCTATCCCAATTTTGACAAGGAAACAACCTTCATATTCTCATGTAATAGTTTCTATTTGCAGCAGGTAACCCTACAGATCTAAAGCCACATGTTTCTCTAGGAACCTGGTAAAGGCAAAGGATCGTAAACTGACCAGGATGAGGTTGGCAAACAGTGATGGGTCCTGCTGCTGCCCAGCTAGTGGCAGCTGATCTCTAATCCAAAGCAAATGGGAAACTTGGATTCCTTTATTCCTGACTTGCCATGCTTCTTGTTTCCATGTTGCTAAGTATGTTCTTAAATTATTCAAAAAAATCATGCAAAGTATCTTCCTTGGAAAAGCGTGTAAAATAAAATCACCCAGGAATGCCAGCAAGTTAAATGGAGTCCTCTGGTGTATTTGTTCTTAAATAGGATCTAGAACAAGAAGTGTTTCTTGGCAGCTACTCCTTAGGGGAGTCCCAGAAATCTGAGATTCTATTCTACAGATATTATTGGAATGTTTGATTCCCCAAGTTTTTATCCAAGAGTTTTTTCTCCCAAGTTTTTATCACTTTACTGATGGCCAATTTGCTCAATTTCCACGTAGCCCCGAGTAGGGAAATAACCTGCAATCATGGTTCCTAGCAGTAAACATAATTGAAGCCAGATCCCCCTGCCTTGAGAGTCCAGAAAAAGACTTCTTTTTCTTTCAAAATCATGGTTGGATAGAATCCAAATTCAATGTGAATTTCCTATCTTTGCCTTCAATGGTCTTGTAGGAAATAGAATAACCCAATGAAGGATGCTCATACCCAAAAGCCTCTTTTAAAGCTAAAACTCTGTGTCTGTGTGTGCCCAGACAATCTTCTCTTTAAAGGAATTGTCAAGTCCTAGCTCCCTATCTGGAGCCATGGCCCCTTACACGCATGTCCCACTCTTCCTTCTGAGAAAACCTTTGAATAATCCCTTCCAAACACCTACTAGTATGCAACCCATTTTAACATTTTGGCTCTCTAAGCTTGTTCACACCGCCAGAGCTATGAGAGCTCTGCCAGGATGCAAAAGCTCCCTTCCAAGTCTCCACAGCCACACCCTGGTAGCACATGCCAGAAGTTAGCCAATAAGAAGCCTTCAGCCTCCACCTCCCAGAACATCCACGTTCTGGCAACTCTGTAGAAGCTGATTTACTTAGTGTGTTTCAGAACACAATAGGAAGTTTTCAGAACTATGGATCATTAGGCCCTGGCCCAGGCATTTCAGTTTAGTTCATCTAAAAATGATCCTTGGCGTTGATTTTGTTTTATTTTAATAGTATTTCAAATCTCTATGGACCATTCTGAGTACAGGCAGGTTTGAGAACTGTTCTATACAGAATTTGAGATAGGATGAGGGGCGCTCATGGTATACATAACATTTGATTAATGTTGAAATGCACTGAGAGAACTTCTTTCTTTCTTCTGCTTGGGGAAATAGTGAATCCTCTCTTTATCAAATGGACACCATTGTGTATAGACAGTTCCTAGATTTATTTGCGGTCTCTTCCCATCCTTTTGTAAACCCCTTTCTTGATAGCCTCCACAATGCTTAACACAGCGTCTCAATTGGAAGTGTGTTTAATATATGTCACTGGGATTTTGTGTATGTATTTCTTACCACTAAAAGGCAGAAATTAAAAGAATTTTTTTCCTGGTCTCAGTAGGAATTAGACAAGAACTTCACCGACTGTTTGTAAGTGGTAGGAAGGCGAGCCCAGTTACACTTGTGAAGCATTGCATCTGTAACATATCCATCCGTCAAAGGACAAACCCATTGAGATGCCTCTCATCATCCATTGCAAAGATCAACGCTGAGACGTCTGGGCTTTTTTCCCCTGCAAATATGAAACTTTGATTATCTTTAAAAGAGTAATAACTAGAGTGGTTTGAAGTTGCAAGCTAAATCCATTTCCAAAAAAATGATCTCAAGTGCCTAAAGTGGTTGCTTTTGTTCAAGCAAAAAAGCAGATATTCTTTGGTGACTTGCTTAGAAATCAACACACTGAAACCACCAACTTGCCTGAACAGGTTTCACAGTGTGATTTAAAAAAAAAATCAAGTTGCTATCCTGTGTACATGGCAGACTACATAAAAGCACTTGTCTTTGGAAGAACTTTCTGGCCTTCAGAGAGGTGTCTGGCCTTGGGGAAGGACTTTCAAAAAATAAAGCTGTAATTGAATGTGCCATTATGTGACCAGAACAGTGGTAGGAACTTCTGAAGATGTCAAATATGCAAAGGCAATCTTTTAGAAAACTCTGGGAGAAGAAGGCACCGTGAACCATACAATAATTAACACTAGTGGCCTACTCTGGGAATCTTGAAGAGAAAGTCATTAGTAATAGGTAGAATCATGAGGAGAGCCTTCTTGAAGTAGGTAGGAACTGAGGCGGCGTGCACGGGGCATATGGGGAGTGGGGCTGAAAGGATGGCATTTAAAAGCACGGGCTGCTTTTCCAGAGGACCCATATTTGGTTCCCAGCCCCCACATCAGACAGCTCACAGTTACCTATAATTGCAGTTCCAAAGGATCCGGAGACCTCTTCTGGCCTCCTCAAAGACCAGCAGACATGGTATTGTAGATGTATACACATAAGCACACACTCATACACATAAAACAAAAATAAAGCCTAGGGCCCAGATAGATGATGGATCAGTGATTAAGTGCACTGGCTGTTTTTGTAAACAACCTGGGTTTTGTTCCTAGCATTTACAAGGCTGCTCAAAACCTCACAAACATCTGTAACTCCAGTTCCAGGAGATCTGATGGCCTCTTCTGATCTCTGTGGTCACTGCATGCATTTAGTATACTTATGTACATGCAAGCCAAATATTCATATACATAAAATACAAACAAGGAAGAGTAGCACAATGTCAAAGTAGTGTCAAAGAGGAACGGGGTCCAAGATGACCAGACAAACAGCCACATATCAATCACGCTGAGTTTGTTCATCTGCTCAATGGAGACAATGAGAAAAAGTGGATCAGAATCATTCCTTAGGTAGTCATGAGGAGTAGGTGCAATCAGTTTTACAACAGGGCAAAGGGCACTCAGTACAAAATAGCATCATTGTTGTGTCTACCGCCAGGAATGCCATTGTGACCATCATTTCCTGGAGACAACTATACAGTGAGAAAACAAGAGCTACTGTCTGGAAAGTGTGTCTAGACTACAGACACTATAAACTGAGGAGATAAATAATGAGGACAAAAAAGAAACCAGAAGAATACAGTTTTGAGGAAGTGAAAGGCTCCGAGGATCAGCCAAGGTGAGGATGGGCTGTGTGCACTGGGCAGAGGACATTCTAACAATGTGTTGTCCATCTTGCTCACTTAAAAACATGCTTTCAGGAAGAGTGGCCAACTAAAATACCACCATACCATGGAAAGGATGGGGGCTGAGATACACAACATTTCATACCTAACTAATCAAAGGCCATAAATATCCCTCCTCCATTATTCTTAGAAAGAAAAATATGTTTGGGAACAGCACACTAATTAGAGACTGGCATATCTGCTCTGAACATCACTTTTAGCTGTGGTATTACAGGCTGGGGACATGCTGACAAATCTATTTCTGGAGTTTGGGGATAATGTTTGGGTTTGAGTTGTGTTGCAATTTCTTCTGAGTTCTGTATCCAGAACGTTTTAAGGCTGCCATCTGAGATGATCCAGCCTCACAGAATACTCCAGTCAGGACTTGACCATACCAGCATCCCCAATCAGCTGGAAGTAGCCTAAAGAACTACACCCACATTCACAAAAAATGTATTATGGATGCTTGTCTTTATGTAGTGTGTTGGTTACAAGTTGTTATTGACAATGATTGGTGGGGGGTAGCTAAACAAAGATTAGATTTAGGGTCTTATTTTGAAAAGAAAAAAGGCGAAGCTGCTGTGGGATAATGCTTTTGTACACTGTAAAGATTTGTCACTCATATTGTTTTAATAAAATGTTGACTGGCCAGTAGCCAGGCAGGAAGTATAGGTGGAGCAACCAGACTAAGAGAGTTCTGGGATGAGGAAAGGCAGAGATGCAGTCACCAACAGGATGCAGAAGAAGCACGATGAGAATGCCTCACTGAGAAAAGGTATTAAACCACATGGTTTAAACATAGACAAGAATTGTGGGTTAGCTTAATTTGTAAGTGCTACCTAATAATAAGCCTGAGATAATAGGTCAAACAGTTTATAATTAATATAAGCCTCTGTGTCTTTCTTTGGGACTGAATGGCTTCAGGACCATGTGGAACAGAAACTTCCCTCCACACTGTTGATTTTTAAAGGAGGAAAATCAAAAGAGTAACTTGGAGATGAAATAGTCCTACATGGCAAAGAGGCCACATGGGTTTAATTTGGAAGCAGGTAGAGTGTGTTCAGCTGAGCAGTAATTCAGGGCACTGTGATCCTGGCAGGTTCTGACAGCCCAGGCTCAGCATCCCACATTCTCAAGTTCTCACATTATCAACAGACTGAACTGCAGATGATGGCTTGGCTTTCCAATCACACCCCACCCTATTTCCACCAGCAAGCACAGAAAATAGAGCTACACCCTGGGGACAAGCTGGGGAAGGCTTTGTGTTACTTTCCAGCTTAATAATTCTCTCGGTGTCTGTCATTTTGATTCAGCCAACAGAAAAGTGCTCAGATCAACATCTCTTATCGCCGAGGGGAAAAGACTCAGAAATTACAAATTGTTCCTGCCCAATTTCCTGTACTTTCATATAGGAAAAGAAACCACACTGAATGGAAGGAAAGCAGGCTGAGTTCTTGTCCAGTTATATCCAGTGCAATATCCTAACTGAAGCAAGACACACACACACACACACACACACACACACACACACACACTCGCCACTTCTCATTTAATACTTAAATTTTACACTTTTGTTGATTGCTGTTATCAAAGGGATACATCTTTCCACTGGAGGAATGTTTTTAGAGGGATAGCAGAACTCAAAATTTCAAAATTTCTATTCATTAAAAACTTACAAAAGTTTTGGCACAAATGAAGGTCAGCATGTTGGCAGAGTTACAGCACAATCCATCCATATGTACAGGTCTCATAACCTTTGATTCAACCAATCTCAGGCAGAGCACTCTTGAAAATGAAAGGTCACATAAGCACTGAACATATATAAAGGCTTCTTTGTTTGCACTGTTCTCTGAACAATATGGAATAGCTATATACAGAGTACTAACATCATTTTAGTTAACAAAGTGATTGGGAAGTAACTGGAAGTATATAGGGGGAGAGGCATAGGCTATGTGCATACACTAGGCCATCTCAAATAAGGAACTTGAACAGGCAATAGTCCTGGATTCCATCCTCCACCCATGGCTGCACTTACACGATTTCATTTGAATTGTCTGTGTGCTTGGGGAACCCTAGTTCTGCCTTCACTGAGTAGTTCTGCGGCCAATGAACATCCAAAGAGCTGCTAGAGAAACAGAAGGTCATGAAATGAAATGAGATGTAATTCTCTTTTATGAACTTGCTTCCCACATGCAATTAAGACTTTCCTACTGTGGGATTTAGGGGAGAGGGATGGATGCATGTGAGTGGACCCTGTAAAAGATAAGGTCTTAAACTCCACTTAGCAGGAGAATCACTCCAAGAACCCAACCCTTGATTCTCACTCTAGAGATTCAGTGGCGAGGCCAAGTGCATTGCCAGCACGCATCCCAGGTACTTTCATTGCACTTTATCATTTTCTAGATTTTTGGGATATTCTGGTAGAGCTTGACATCATAGCTGGGGAAGGGTGGATCCATGGATAAAGTGCTTGATGGATAAGCATGAGAATCTGAGTTCATATTCCCAGTACTGAAGGAGGAAGGTCATTGGCTAATAAAGAAACTGCCTTGGCCTGGCCTTTAGGTGGGTGGAGTAAACAGAACAGAATGCTGGGAGGAAGAGGAAGTAAGCTCAGAGGCGATACAGCTCTGCTCTCTGAGGCAGACGTGATGAAGCTCCAACCCAGGATGGACGTAGGCTAGAATCTTCCCAGTAAGTGCACCTTGGGGTGCTACACACATTATTAGAAATGGGCTAGTCCAGGTGTGAGAGTTAGCTGAGAAGAGGCTAGATATAATGGGCCAAGCAGTATTTAAATGAATACAGTTTGTGTGTTGTTATTTTGGAGGCATAAGCTAGCCAGGCGGCCAGGAGCTGAGCTATGGGAAGAGGCCCGAAGCTCCTACAACAGAATGGCTGCCCAACGTGTGGACAACTGAATCCACAGAAAGCCTGAGCAAGCTTGGGAAAGAATAAAGCATGTTTTCTTGGTAGCAGCAATTTCTCCGGTCTGCTCTGCTTGCTGGAGGCAGGCAAGTGCTCTCATCTAAGAGAGGCTTCCTGACTCAGCTTTAGCTGCAAAACCCTGCAGCTCTTTAGAGGTCCTGCCACGAAACACTTAAATGGTGTTGATGAAAACCTGAAGGAATGCTTTTCAGTTTTCAGCCATAGCAGGAAAAAAGTTGTGCCATTTTAAAATGCTGGCTTTCTGGGTTGTCCTGCCAGGGTAAACTCTGACTCTTTCAAGCAGGCGGTCCTGACTATGGAGGTTTTGAGTGTTAAACAACACTCAACTTGCTTGCTGGCAGGGACCTTTAAACGCCATAGAGTTGTGATAAAAATGGCTCCGGTGGTATCTCTGCCATGAGGGTGGAAAGCTAAGGAATGGGCTGGATCCAGCCGTCAAAGCCACAGCATTAGTCCTACTAAGATTGCTTAGTAAAGTAAAGACTCATGTGGTCAGAAAAACAGAGAGAGATACAGTAAAAAGAGCGTCAAAAACAAAGAAAACTTCTAAATGATTTACAGTGTGTTAAAAATATATGCAGACTAAAAGTTAAAGTTCTTAAAGTAAAAAA
>NC_022030.1:51003984-51013862 GCF_000317375.1 Microtus ochrogaster | reverse complement strand
GGGGTTCCTGATTCATGAAAGAGTCTGCAAGACATTCTGCAGGACACAGCAGATAGTGACTGAACTGCCTTTGAAATTTCCTGCTTCATTGAAATGTCTGCTGGAAACTACGGGCCTGTAGGCCAAAGATGGATGCCCCAATGGTACAGAGGAACTTTGGGTGACTGTCAGGGCAACGAGATGTCTCTGTCATTTCTAGAGCTTGGAAGTTGCTTATTTCTTGTTTGCTTAGATAATATTGTATCTTTCTGGAGTCTTTGATGGAGTTGTAGAATAGTTAGTTATAGTTTTCCTTAGTTATGGTAAAAGATAAAATAGATATAAATATTGTAACTGTAATTCTTGCTTTATAACTGTTTTGTTATATATAATTTTGCTATGTTAAAGTGAAAGCCTTTCCTTTTTGTTTAAACAAAAAAAGGGGAAATAATGGAGGAAGGTCATTGGCTAATAAAGAAACTGCCTTGGCCTGGCCTTTAGGTGGGTGGAGTAAACAGAACAGAATGCTGGGAGGAAGAGGAAGTAAGCTCAGACGCGATGCAGCTCTGCTCTCTGAGGCAGACGCGATGAAGCTCCAACCCAGGATGGACATAAGCTAGAATCTTCCTGGTAAGAGTACCTTGGGGTGCTACACACATTATTAGAAATGGGCTAGTCCAGGTGTGAGAGTTAGCTGAGAAGAGGCTAGATATAATGGGCCAAGCAGTATTTAAATGAATACAGTTTGTGTGTTGTTATTTTGGGGGCATAAGCTAGCCAGGCGGCCAGGAGCTGGGCTATGGGAAGAGGCCCGCAGCTCCTACAACACAGTACCCATGTAAAAGTTGGGTATGTTGGGGCACATCTGCAACTCCATCACTGGGAGTGTGCAAAGAATGGTGAACCTGGGGCTTGCTGTCCAGCTTGTCTGGCCAAAACAAGGACTCCTGGGTTCAGTGAGAGTCTCTGTCTCAAAAACTCAGGTGGAGAATGGTAGAGGAAGACACCTGGCAGTGACCTTTGGCCTCTACTAGATAGGTCATCTGATTAATAATATATATACATACACATACATACATACATGTGTGTGTGTGTATCCACATACATTCATAACACACAGGAAAGGAGGAGAGAGAGAGGAAATTAGATGCTGGTATTACAAAGCAGAGCTATGTCAACTACATGGCTTATCTAGTAGCATTTCAGCAGATTTGTTTGGTTTGAGATAGCTGAAGGCCCGTTATCATAGGTACATATTAGCAGTATCTGCCTGTGTGAAGCAAAAAGCTTCAAAATCCATAATCTTCCAAGTATTGGATGCTACCTGATACTGTATCAGCTGTCAGGGTGTTGACATGCTCCCTCCATCCTTATGAAGTTTTCCAAAGGGCAACTGTTAGTTATAATTCCACAATAGTAGCATCCTTTAGTCAAACGAGAAAAGGTCCCCCATAACTAGTCTTATCTCAAAATAACCTAAGAAAATCCCAAACTGTAAGCATTTTATATCTGTGGCTATCAACCCATACACTTCCAAACATGTTGTGACATCTCAGTCATGGAGAAAAAGGTATAATAAAACCACTTATAAATAACAATCCCAGGAACTTAAAAAATAGTCATTGGGAAGAAAAGTATATTCTCAGTTACACCTCCTCCAACTGGTTTTTTTACTCCAAGGAAAATCCCAGGAAGTTATAGGGGATGATTCACTAAAATCACAAGTCAATAAGTATTGAGGGCAAGAATTCTCATTTTAAAAAGGGTTTGAATTTTAGCAAGGCCATGCCGGGCGATGGTGGCGCACGCCTTTAATCCCAGCACTCGGGAGGCAGAGGCAGGCGGATCTCTGTGAGTTCGAGACCAGCCTGGTCTACAGAGCTAGTTCCAGGACAGGCTCCAAAGCCACAGAGAAACCCTGTCTCGAAAAACCAAAAAAAAAAAAAAAAAAAAAAGGTACAAAATGGGCCTCACGCCTGAGCCATGCATCACATTAGTGATGGAGGGCAGGTAAGTTGTCCCCTCTGAGGGTCAGTGTCCATAATTTTAAACATAGCCCTAACAATATCTTCCTACAAGAGTATGAGAATGGGTGAGAGAAGAACCTGGCTGTGTCTAACTCATACTAGATGGACGAGAAGGCTGGCAGTTTCCTTGAGAGAGTGGAAACATTCCATCAAAGGTAATGAAACAAGGTTTAATAAATTTGCAGTGGGGTCCCTTGACTGGTGATGAACATGAGTTGTGGGCTGTGCCAGTGACTTAGATACACCTTGCTTTGTGTCAGAGAAATATGGATTTAATTTAAGTCCTGATACAGGTCCTGAGCTATCTTGTGATTTCGGGAAGCAATTTCAAATCTTTAAGCCTGGGCTCTTTGTCTGTGAAATGGGACCAAGACAGGGCTAGTGTGAGGACTTCCAGGAGTGAACGTGGCGGTGACTTACTAGAAGTCTGGTGAAAGAAAGCACCTGCTCTGCCAGAGTTGTTATTCACACCATCATCCTGTTATTATCACTATCGACAGCACAGAAGGGTTCTAGGTCTGCGGATTGTGAATGTCTCTTTTAGACCTCACTTATTTTACTACAAACTTCATAGATTTGCTGAAGGTCAAATTACAGCAGCGTGGCCCTGTGGAACAACTTTATCAATGTCAAACATAACCTCTAAACTCCTTTCCAGACCGTTGGAGGATGCCAACATGAAATTTGACTTCTACGTCTGAAAATGATTGCCATCTTTGTGGAGAACTTCTGCCAACTGAGTTGGAGACAACACAACACACTGACCATAAACTAAGCAAAGCCCTGAGTCTTGGGGTTATGGCAGGTACAAAACTGCCCATAGCTAAAAAAATCACAAGGAAATATACACAAACAAGAGCCCATTTTATAATCTTGCTTCTGACCTTGCTTCAGAGATTAAAAAGCATATCTGTCACATTCTGTTGTTCAGGCTGGCAAAAGAAAGATTTATGCAAATGAGGTAACTGTCTGCAAATCATAAGCCAGGTTCTTCCTTGGGTTATCCTTTAGAAAGACTGGATCATTGTCTCTGTCAGTCTTCCAAAGGGACTGTGGAGGAAATGTTTTTCTCTGAGTTCCATACAATTAGAATAGAGTCAGAAGGGAAGCAAATGCACTAATTGTGCTCTTTCTGCCCCATTCTAGACAGTGTTATAGGGGGAACGGCGAGACTTTATCTTCTCCAAGCTGACTTTAATATCATGTGGTCAAAACTTAGTGGCAGCTCCCACCTTGGAATGATTATTTCTTCTAGAAGATTCTCAAGGCTGATTCTAGATTTTTTTTTAAGAAGTGGCCACAAATCCAGAAACCACTTTTTTCTCCCCAACTTGCCCCCACCTTGGGCCTGTTGCCATTTAGCCCCTTGCCTTTGGGCAGGTTAGATGTCTCCTCTGACCTGTAGACATTTCTGTCCCCGATGGAAAGGGCATGCGCAGCTGAGTGGAGAGGTGGGGCCAGTTCCTTACCATGCTCCCTGCTCCTTGGTGCCTTAGTGGTTAATTCAGCACTCTACAAAGGGTTTTAACTCCGTGCCTCAGTGAACAAAAGATTAAAAGCTATTATCTCCATATTTAAACTTCCTTTTAGATTTCCTACATGTTGTTCAAATTATTAAAATTTGCCATGGCCCACACTTCAGTATTCAGAAGACACAATTCACTACTCTGTTTACTTATAACCCTTACTGTAATAGGTCAAGTTTGAGGGACTCATAGCTGACAAGAGGAACATTTTTTAAACAGATGATTACAATGAATTGTCCCCCTCTGCTCCACAATGAGTCTCTTATTCTATCACTTTGAATAATGCCTAAATGTATTAGGAAAAAAAGGAGAAGAAAGCATGGGATTTTAGACCACTTTAGCAGCAGATGTGCCATTGCCACTGAGTTTGGAAGGACTCTGTCTGCCCTCATGAAGTGTTCTTGGTGCTGGGACAGTGCTGTTATCTTTTTAAAGCATAGCCATATCAACTGTGTTTTTCTCTCATGCACAGCACTGACACATCTAGCAAATGCTTACCAGAGCTCTCTTCTCTGTGCTCAGCTGTCTTCATCCCCTTCTTTTCTTCACTTTCTTACATGAAACAATACTCCCTTTTATTGTACTGAACAGCCTCCATAAAAGTCGGTGCCAGACTCTCCTCGGAAATGGTCTCCGTCTGTTGTCTGTTCCTGAGGTAATTTCCAGAGGTGCACATAATCTGTAGAAAATGGAAATACACAGTAAAGTTTCATTTCACTTCAGCTTAAATGTCGTGGGTAGGGGGGAATGCCGATGAATGGGATAGTTGATCGCTTCAAAATGCTTCTGCTGCAGGAGCGGTGGTCACTACTTTTTAAGTTTTTCAAATGTCTTGATGGTTATAATTTCACCTGACATTTGAGTAACAAATGCTGCTTTGCAACACTTTGAGGAGCACTACTGTCTCCAAATTGCTTCCATTAGAACCAACTCACTTCTAAGAATCATGAAGTACATTTAAAAAGATCGCGCCATGCATTAAAATTGAAAATATCATTCAAACAACACAGTGAAAAGGAGAAATTCAATGCAGATGTTTGATGTGCTGTTGATCAACAGTCAAGAAGTCTTTTCAAAACTTGACTTTTTAAAGTCAGGATTAACCACAGAGGTAGGAGACTAAAGAATGTTAATCTTTGTGTTCTCTGTATATTGTTATTTCTCCTTGACTCTCTTCGATGTCTGTATGATAATTTCTACCTACTTTGCCATGCAAAGGTTATTTTCTTTTGCAAAATTCTTAGAATGCTGTAAATTCCTCTTTGCCACCCAGCTTTCATGATTCATTGATTACACAATAAAATAAGCATTTATTATAGATGTTTAGAATTGAGCCTGACTTGAAATGACCACTAGAAGAGGGCTACCATTACCGTCAGTAAGTTCCCTTTGTGCTTTTTATAAGCATGATTTTTAAAATTGCATAGTTTAGATTTTCAATTTTATATTTTGCATATCTTGCTTTCTGTTGCTTTTAAAAAGAAAACTTTCACCAACAGAAAATGGACACAATAACAGCAATTCAAAACTAATTTTGAGGAAACAGAATTTTAAAGATTCTCTAACCCTCGTTGCCTGCTACCTCTAAGCAATGCCCAGAAGAAAATAACATCCCTTTATTTATTAGTCTGTACTCGCGAGGTAGCTGAGCAATTATTCTAGCTTCAAACAAATTAGCTTAAACAAATAAAAATCTGAGCCATTCCTTAGGGACAATCAGATTTTCCATTTCCTTGCTACCCAAAGGTTATATTTCCTGCTGGATGGGGAAAGTATTCATTTTCATGGTCATTTTAGAGCAGCCAGCTACTTCTTAGAAGGGTGAAGCCATTTCTAAGGCTCAGTGGAAGATAAATGAACATCATATAGGCAAAATAAAACCTCCAAAGGAGGTCCAGAGAATTGGTCTGTCTTAGATTCTGACCTTCCAAGTGTCCCCAGATAAGCAGAAATTCCTATGACAGAGGTACTAGGAGGATGTCACCAGGATGTGGGCTGTAATCTGAGAACCAAGAGCTTTGCCAATCTTTGGAACTAGAGAATGTACCTGTTAGTCTGCTCTGGCTGCCATGATAAAATATTACAGTCTGCATGGCTTAAACAGCAGAGACGTATTTCCTCGCAGATCTGGTGTCTGGGATCAAATGCTAATAGATTCAGTTTCTAGTCTGGTTTCTCTCTGGCAGAGGGTCACTTCCTCACTTGGTTCTCAATGGTGTTAGGGTTCTCCGAAGGAACAGAACAGATAAAATAAATACATAGCTATTAAAAGGGGATTAATTAGATTGGCTTGCAGGATGGGGTCCGGGTGGTTCAACAGTGGCCATCTCACACTAGAGAAGCCAAGAATCCACTGGTTCTTCTACAGTCCATGAGGCTGGATGTCTCGGTGGTTCCGATTGAATGTTGAAGATCTGAAGGATTGCCGGAGAGCTTTTGTTGTTCAGTCTAAGTTGGAAATTCCAAGAAGTTTGTTCCAATACCAGGCAAAGGAATGCCATAGCAGGAGCAGATGAACTCGCCAGCAAGAGTGAAGGCAAGCAGGCAAAAGGCATCTTCCTTCTTCTATGTGCTTCAGAATTGCAGGCAGAAGTCAAAGAGGTCCTTGCCTAGGAATTTTCAGGTTTAGTTCTAGTCTGCTCTTCCCAAGATGCATGCCAAGTTTGCTGAGTGTCCCCTATCTACATTTGGATGAAGCTAGGGAAATGGACTGTGGTGTACTTGAGCCAGAGAGCTGAGCAATGGAGTCCACGCTCCTAGAGCATCACATAGAGAGACACTCTGTGGGGAGGGATGTCAGGCTTGGGTCTAAGTCAGACCTATTGGGTCAGTCAAAGCCCCAACTAGAGAATATCTATTCAGGTTAAGCGTGACGGTTCAGAGGTTGTTAGTGTGAAGGGTTAGAAAGTATCCACCTCTCATTACATGACATATTTTTCCTGCTATTTTTACATTTTCCCTTGTATCTTTTTCTCTTTTTTTAGTTGCTAGAAATATCTGGAGTATGTTTCCTGAATACTTGCTTTGGGGTATTTCAACTAGTCAAAATACGTGCATTGTTCCTTAATTAGAATAGGGAAGAAACTGGAGATGAATACGATCAACATATATTGTATGGAATTAAAGAATTAATAAAATGGTTTTAAAAGTACATTAAAATTTTTGGGAGGAAGGTATGTAGCCCTGACTGTCCTGGAGCTCTCTATGTAGACCAGACTAGCCTCAGACTCATAGAGATCTGCCTGCCTCTGGCTCCCTAGTGCTGGGATTAAAGGTGTGTGTTAGCATGCCTGATTGTATATTACAATTCTGACCCCATAGGACTTTAAAATGTGATCTTATTTAGAGAGATTTATACAGGTACCATATTAAAAAGAGGTCATTAAAGTGGGTCCTGGTTGGGGGGTCTCCCTGTGATAAAGGGAATTTGGACACAGAGAGACCTGCATTTCTGAAGCCTGACTTAAATACATGCTTCCAGAGGATACCGTGAGAATATCAGAGCCATGCTTCCACAAGACAGGAGCTTCTAGACGATTGGTTCTCAACCTTCTAATGATAGGATCCCTTAATACAGTTCTTCATGTTGTGGTGACCCTCAACCATAAAGTTATTTTCATTACTACATCATAACTGTAATTTTGCTACTCTTATGATTCATAACGTAAATATCTGATATGCAGAATATCTGATAGGCAACCCTATGAAAGAGCTGTCATGACCAAATGGGTCACAATCCACAGTTTGAGAACCACTGTTCTAGAAGTTGGAAGAAAGACCTAGAACAGTTTATGTACTAGTATTAGCAATTTCAGAGAGAACACAGTCTTGCCAACACCTTGAATTCAGGCTTCAGCCTCTAGATATATGAATAAACAAAAAAATTCATCCAACAAATGTTTGTTTATTGTAGTATTGATAAATAAATGCAGGGCTTTGTACATAGTAGGCAACCGCCTTCCACTGGGTCTCATCCTCAGTCCTTCATAAATTATTATTTCAGACACCCAGGTCATGGACTTCTATTACAGATATCCCAGAAATACATGAGTTGAGTCAGGTTCTTGCTAACGATGGATATATACTGAGCCTACTTCACTCATCCCAGAATCAGACTCTGACTATCTGAGAATTTTATAGTCATTAAGTCAGGAATTCTAGATCCCAATATACAGGTGAATAAACAGGACCCAATGGAAGTTTCAGAGATTTACCCCAGAAGTATTTATGTAAAGGAAGTGAAGAACAGGGTAAAGACAGTAGAATGCAGAGGACAATGTCATGGAAATAGGTCAATGATTGTCATGGTCTAGAAAGGGAGTTGAAGGTATAGCTATACAAGAGTAGAACTCTATACTCTCCTAATGCAGATGAGCACACTCTCTTCTGACTGTCATGGTGGTTATACAGATCCAATAGGTGGATAAAACCACAGACCTAACTGAAGTTCTTTTAAGCATCCTTCCACAGACCCCTTCTTGAAGAAGGCCACTTAAAAGAAATCCCACACTTGTTCAGACCTGAGAATAATAGGTGGTTATTTATTTAGAGGTAGACTCACAAATCAGAATCCTCTACTGGAACAGAGTACAGAAACAGAATCCCACAGCTGGAAAAGAAGCCAGATGCATGCTTTACATAGGCATAAATAGTATGAGAAGCCACTCCCCAGTGGGTGGTTAACTTAAAGGCTATTGACTGTATGATATCCTACAGTACCTCCCCCTTTTGTTTAAAGAAGAGAGTTGTAAGCCTAATAATAAATAACTTGGCCAACTCATGAGAGGAGAGTAACTACAACTATCTAGTCTTCAATCCCATTGAAGATCTGAGAAGGGAAATAATAACCCTAAGTTATTTAAATGCCATATTCTACAGCTGTTTGAAGTGGATGAAGATTACCTATCTATGCAGAATACAATCTCTATGTATCTAAAGAAACTTATTAGTCTAACTATAAGTATGACAAACATAGATGATTATTTATCTATAATTCTTAACACTTATAAAACTTTAAGACTAAGACTTCATATTAGAATATTTTACAATAAGCAACTTTGTCAACAAATGAGGACAATGACCTCAAAATGTAAACAATGTATAAGTATCTTGATCAGAGGTAGAAATGTACATTGCAATATGAAAAATATGTAAGAAGAGGTAGAAGCATTCATGCATACAATATGACAAAATAACTGTTTATGTATACAAATATGATGGATGAAAATAGGAACATATTCAAGATAATTTAAGTTTGTATCAATATATATACATCTATACCAATGTAAATTGCCTATAAATAATATCTCACAAGTATTCACTCTATTGCTCACTATTATTATTAGTGTAATACTATTATCCCAACCAATTTTCCCCTTTTTTTTCAGAGATCCCTGAGCTTACAAAATTTCTCCCCCAATCCCCAACCCTATACCAATTAGAATCAACCCCTAAATATTGTCCCTAACCTTGAGAATAAACTTTGTTGGGAGAGGGGACGTTGTCTTCTAGAATTACTTCCAGCTGTCATGGGGGCAATGTCCATTCTATGGGATCCTGTGAAAGTAAAATGATGGTTAAGTTCCAAGATTACTGGCTGGTATAATTGCAAATAGTCTCTAAGTATTTCATAGGGTTTTTCTGAGGTTCCTATTTGGAGTTCTGGCCAGAACATTGTAAAAAAAAAAAAGGGTACCATTTCAGCTAATCAAGTTGGATCCATCTTGAGCAGCTGGTACCCAAAACAGGTCTTATAGTAGTGCTATCAGTACCATGACATCATATCAACGAAGTGGAGTTGTTGTTGTGGGGCCCTATCTGCTTCCTGGAAACTTCAAAGATTACTGCAGAAAAATTTATTCATTGTAGAAAACTTAAACATTATTTATATAGACATATTCAGACATATATATTCAATAAAAAGTATGATAGAGACAAAAATAGGTATAAAATTTTTTTTCTGTCTCATACCAGCTGGCTCTTGACATGAGACAAAAACTCTGAATATTCCTTTTAATGACCTTTTTGGGGTCTGAACACACTGAACCTGATAGAAGAGAAAGTGGGAAGTACTCTACAACACATGGGCAAAGGAGACCACTTCCTACATATAACCCCAGCAGCACGGACATTAAGGGCAACTTTGAATAAATGGGACCTCCTGAAACTAAGAAGCTTCTGTAAAGCAAAGGACACTGTCACTAAGACAAAAAGGCAACCCACTGACTGGCAGATCTTCACCAACCATGCAACTGACAAAGGTCTGATCTCCAAAATATATAAAGAACTCAAGAAACTAGACCCAGCAATACTACTCTTGAAAATATACCCAAGAGAGGCCCTATCA
>NC_022030.1:50994780-51003112 GCF_000317375.1 Microtus ochrogaster | reverse complement strand
AATAAATAAATAAAAGAAAAAAATAACAACCTGCTTGGATGTAGAGAAAGACAGAGCCGTTGTCCAACTCCAAAACCAGCTCTACATATTCCTAAATATATGCGCACACACACACACACACACACACACACACACATATGTAAATGTGTATGTTTTTATCACTTTTTCTTGATGGTCCTTATTGGATATTTTTCCTTCTGTCATCATTCAAACATCCAGGGTTTCTTGAATTTTTGAAGATGAGTATTTTCCTGCAAAGACAAGAACAGAACCATGTCCCAACCCTTATGAGGTTTCCTTACCATCTGTATGGTTGCCATCTCTGTGGATGAGCTGTCATTTCTCTTTTTCAAGAGGTTTCTCCTTTTCAAACTGAATCTATTAATTTTGATGGTATCCATAGTTTTTCTTCTCCTGTGGAAACAAGAGCAAAACCCCTTCCCCAACATAGCACATCTCTTGGCTTCCATTGTGAGGTCAATACATCCTTGAAATAAGGCAGTTGATTTAATTCAGAAGACTTTTCTATTATCCAGTGTCTCTCTGCTACTGTTGTCCCTTTCTCGTTAGCGTTAAGAAAATTTAAGGTTAATAAAGCATTATGTAATCTATTTCTGGGGGGATTTTCCATCCCTTTTTGTTTGTTTAACATATCATTATAGTTTGATTTGATCTTTCTATAACTGCCTGACCTGTAGGATTATTTGGTATACCTGTAATGTGTTTTATATTATAATAATCAAAAAAACGTTTCATTTTCTTAGATACATATGCTGGACCATTATCTGTCTTCATTTGCGCAGGTATACCCATGATAGCCATAGCTTCAAATAAATGTGTAATTACTGAATCAGCCTTTTCTGAGCTTAAAGCAGTTGCCCACTAAAAACCTGAGTAAGTGTTCAAGAAGTTCTCTTTATATGGTTAAGTCTATCACTTTTGGGATAATTGCTATTAGTTTCTCCCCCAAAAATTAGCACAAGCTCTTTGTCATGGTTCATTGTCTTCCCATAATTTTTTAATTTTATCAGTAGTGAAAGGCACTATAATCTCTGTTGGGTCTATGACTGCTAATTGATGAAGTCTCTATTTACTTTTTATAATTAATTCAGAGACTTTTTCCACATAAGTTTTTAAATTATTACTTGGTTTATGTGGTAAAAAGATCCATTCTAAGATAATATCATCACTCTGAATTAAAATTCCTGTAGGAGAAATTCTGGAAAACAGTATGACTATAATACAACTAAGATTTGGATTCACCCTATCCACAAGTGCTTCCTGTAATTTCTCCTCAACAATTGTGGATTTGTTTTCTGCTTCAGCTGTTAATTCTCTGAGACCATTCAAGTCTTTATCACCATCTAAGGTTTTGTTTAAATGCATTATTAGATCAGGTGTTATCCCAACAGCCAGTTGTAGAGTGGAAATGTCTCCTAACAATCTTTGAAAATCATTAAAAGTCCACAACTGGTCTCTCCAAATTTGTGCATTTTGTGTTCCAATTTTCTACAACCCTATTTTATAACCTAGGTAATTGACAGAATCTCCTCTCTATATTTTTTTCAGGAGCAATTTGTAATCCCCATTTTGGCAAAACATATTTTACTTTTTCAAACATTCTTTCTAAAGTATCTATGTTTGAACTAGATAGCAAAATGTCGTTCATGTAATGGTATATTACAGACTTAGGAAATTGCTTACATATATTTTCAGTGGCTGACTTACAAAGTATTGGCACAGAGTGGGGCTACTGAGCATTTCTTATGGGAGGATAGTCCATTAATATCTCCTAGTAGACTGAGAATTATTATAAGTCGGCATGGTGAAGGCAAAATTTTCCCTATCCTTTTCTTGTAAAGATATAGTGAAGAAACAGTATTTCAAATCAATAACTCTAAGAGGCCATCCTTTTGGTAATAAAGAAGGCAGAGGAATTCCAGATTGTAGAGGATCCATAGGTTGAATTACCTTATTGACAGCTATTATATCTGTCACCATTCTCCATTTACCATATTTCTTTTTTACAACAAATACAGGAGAATTCCAAGGGCTGGTTGATTCTTCAATATGGTGAGCATCTAGTTGCTCTTGCACCAGCTGTTCTAAAGCCTGCAACTTTTCTTCAGCTAGAGGCTGCTGCTTAACCCTTATCAGTTTCTCAGTTAACCATTTTAAAGGTAAGGCTGTTGGTGTCTCTAAAGGTTTGCTAGTTGCTTTATGTTCTTGTACAGCCTGAATGGCTGGTGACCTTTGTGTATAGTACCTTATTATATCCTTCTCAGAATTATAAATTCCTGGGACTGCAGGAATTTTGATCTGGGTATTCCATTGCTGCAACAGGTCATGACCCCATAAATTTACTGCAATATTAGCCACATTTGGCCTCAGCTTCTTTCTTTGACCTTCTGACCCTATGTGGTCAACCCATCTCGTGTTTTGTTTAACTTGAGCTATGGTTCCAATTCCTAATAATTGAATATATGCCTCTTAAAGAGACCAATTTGGATGCCAAGATTCTGGAGTAATGCTACTTACATCAGCACCTGTGACTATCAAACCAACAATTACAATGCCATTTATATACACTCTTAGCTTTGGTCTTTGAGCATTTTTAGAAGCCTGCCAGATTGAATATGAAAACAGAATCCATCCCTCTGCTGCATACAGGAAACACACCTCAACCTCAAAGACAGACATCGCCTCAGAGTAAAGGGTTTGGAAAATTTTTTCAATTCAATGGACCTAAGAAACAAGCTGATGTAGCTATCCTAATATCTAACGAAATAGACTTCAAACTAAAAACAATCAAAAGAGACAAAGAAGAACATTTCATGTTAGTCACAGGAAAAATCCATCAAGAGGAAATCGCAATACTGAAATCTATGCCTCAAATACAAGGTTACCCTCATATATAAAAGAAACACTACTAAAGTGTAAATCACACATTAAACCACACACACACACTAACAGTGGGAGACTTTAACACCCCACTCTCACCACTGGATAGATCTGTCAGACAGAAAATTAGCAGAGAGATAAGGTAACTAGCAAATGGACTTAACAGACAACTATAGAATATTCCATCCAAACACAAAAGAATACACCTTCTTTTTAGCACCTCATGGAACATTCTCAAAAACTGACCATGTACTAGGTAACAAAGCAAACCTCAACAGATAAAAAAAAAAATAGAATAACCTCATGTATCTTATCAGATCACCATGGCTTAAAATTAGAATTTAACAGAAATGCTAATTCTAGAAAGCTACAAACACATGGAAATTAAACAATGCTCACTTGAATCATCAATGGGTCAAGGACGAAATAAAGGAAGAAATCAAAGACTTCCTAAAATTCAATGAAAATGAGGACACAAAATAGCCAAATTTATGTGACACAATGAAAGCAGTGTTAAGAGGAAAGTTCATAGCACTAAAAGTCTACAAAAAGAACCTGGAAAAATCCCACACTAGTGAGTTAACAGAACACCTGAAAACTCTAGAACAAAAAGAAGCAATCTTACCCAGGAGGACTATACAACAGGAAACAATCAAATTGAAAACTGAAATCAACAAATTAGAAACAAAGAAAACAATAGAAAGAATCAATTAGACAAAGAATTGGTGCTTCGAGAAAATCAACAATATAGATAAATCTTTATCTAAACTAACCAAAAGGTGAAGAGAAAATATTCAAATCAACAAAATCAGAAATGAAAAGCAGGACATAGCAAAAGACATGGTGGAAATCCAGAGAATCATTAGGCTATATTTTGAAAACCTGTACTCCACAAAATTGGAAAACTTAAAGAAAATGGATGATTTTCTGGATAAATATCACTTACCAAAATTAAATCAAGACCAGATAAACAAATTAAATAGGCCTATAACTGATAAAACAAACAAACAAAAACAGAAACAGTCATCAAAAGTCTTCTAACTGAAAAAAAAGCCCAGGGCCAGATGGTTTCAGTACAGAATTTTACAAGATTTTCAAAGAGGAACTAATATCAGTAATCCACAAATTGTTATACACATTGGAAACAGAAGGAACATTGCCAAACTCTTTTTATATGGCCACAATTACCCTAATACCTAAATCACACAAAGACATTACTAAGAAAGAGAATTATAAAGCAATCTCCCTCATGAAAATTGATGCAAAAATACTCAGTAATCCAAGAACACATCAGAAAATCATATACCATGATCAAGTCAGCTTCATCCCAGAGATGCAGGGATGGTTCAACATACGAAAATCTGTCAATGTAATCCACCATATAAACAAACTAAAAAAATAAAAAATGATCATCTCATTAGATGGTAAAAAAAACCTTTGACAAAATACAGCATTCCTTCATGATAAAAGTCTTGGAGAGAGCAGGGATACAAGGAACATACCAAAACATAATAAGGCAACATACAGCAAGCCAATAGCCAACATTAAACTAATTGGAGAGAAACTCAAAGCAATCCCACTGAAATCAGAAACAAGACAATGTTGTTCACTCCCTCCATGCCTATTCAATACAGTACTTGAGGTTCTAGCTAGAGCAATGAGACAACAAAAGGAGATCAAGGGAACAGAAATCGGAAAAGAAGTCAAACTCTCACTATTTGCAGATGATATGATAGTTTACATAAGGAACCACAAAATTCTACCAAGGAAAACCTACCACTCATAAACACCTTCAGTAATATAGCAGGATACAAGAATAAGTTGAAAATATCAGTAGCCCTTCTTTACACAGATGATAAATTGGCTGAAAAAAGAAATAAGAGAAACATTACCCTTCACAGTAGCCCACAAATAACATAAAATAGCTTGGAGTAACACTAACCAAATAAGTGGAAGACCTGTGTTACAAGAGTTCTTTAATCTTTAAAAAAAGAAATTGAAGAAAACACCAGAAAATGGAAATATCTCCCATGCTCTTCAGTAGGTAGAATTAACATAGTAAAAATGGCAATCTTACTCAAAGCAATCTACAGATTCAATGCAATTCCCATCAAAATCCCAGTAAAATTCTTCACAGATCTTGAAAGAACAATACTCAACTTTATATGGAAAAACAAAAGATTCAGGATAGCCAAAACAATCCTGCACAATAAAGGAACTTCTGGAGGCTTCATAATCGCTGACTTCAAACTCTACTACAAAGCTACAGCCTGATAGCTGTAGCTGAAAACAGTCTGGTATTGGCATAAAAGCCAATTGGAGGACCAATGGGACAGACTCCAAGATCCAGATTATCAATCCACACACTTACGAACACCTGATTTTTGACAAAGAAGCAAAAAAATATAAAATGAAAAAGAGAAAGCATATTGAACAAATGGTGCTAGCATACCTGGATATCAACATGAAGAAAAATGAAAATAGATCCATATCTATTATTGCCATGCACAAAACTGAAGTCCAAATGGATCAAAGACATCAACATAAAATCATCCACACTGAACGTCATAGAAGAGAAAATGGGAAGTACACTTGAATGCTTTGGCACAGGAGACCACTTCCTAAATATAACCACAGTAGCACAGACACTGAGAGAAACAATTAAAAAACGGGACCTACTGAAACTGAGAAGCTTCTGTAAAACAAAAGACGTGGTCAACAAGATAAAACGACAGCCTACGGAATGGCAAAAGAGCTTTACCAACCCCACTTTGGACAGAGGACTGATCTCCAAAATATACAAAGACCTCAAGAAATTGGTCATCAAAAGAACAAATAACACAATTAAAAAATGGGGTACAGACCTAAACAGAGAACTCTCAACAGAGGAATCTAAAATGGCTGAAAGATACTTAGGGAAATGCTTGACATCCTTAGCCATCATAGAAATACAAATCAAAACAACTGAGATTCCATGTTACACCTGTAAGAATGGCCAAGACCAAAACCACTGATGACAACTTATGTTGGAAAGGATGTGGGGTAAATGGAACACTCCTCCATTGCTGGTGGGAGTGCAAACTGGTACAGCCTCTTTGGATATAAGTATGGTGATTTCTCAGAAAATTAGGAAACAACCTTCCTCAAGACCCAGCAATACCTCTTTTGGGCATATACCCAAAGGATGCTCAATTGTACCACAAGGACATGTGCTCAACTATGTTCATAGCAGCATTATTTGTCATAGTCAGAACCTGGAAACAACCTAAATGTCCCTCAACTGATGAATTGGTAAGGAAAATGTGATACATTTACACAATGGAGAAAACAACAACAAGAACAAAAATGACATCTTGAAATTTGTGTGCAAATGAATGGAACTAGAAAACATCATATTGAGTGAGGTAACCCAGACCCAGAAATACAAATAGCCTATGTACTCACTCAAAAGTGGCTTTTAGATATAACACAAAGAAATCAAGCCTACAAATCATAATCCCAGGAAACCTACATAACAAGAAGGAGGTTAAGAGAGACATACATGGATCTGATGTACATGGGAAGTAGAAAAAGACAAGATCTCCTGAGTAAATTGGGAGCATGGGGACCATGGGAGAGTTTAGGAGGGTAAGGGAGAGAAAAAGAAAAGAGCAGAGAAAAATATATAGCTCAATAAAAAACAATTTAAAAGATTTATTTTGTTTTTATTTATGTATATGTGCGTAGGCACATGCATAAATGTGAGTGCTGGCGCCCTGTAGGCCAAAGAGCATGTCAGAGTCCCCAGGTGATTGTGAGTTCCCTGTGTGGGGACTAAATTGTGTCCTCTGTAAATGCGCTTAACCATTGAGCCATTTCTCCAGTTCAACTAGCAAGTTTATAATTCTTTCAAAATCGAATGTATTCTACCACAAGGAAGTTTGGCTGGGAACCAGAACACAGCGGTCGTAGTCCTTCAGTTTCTGCTACCCACACTGCCTCCTCCTTTGAACCTGATGGTGTCAGCTTAATTACTCATTAAATTAATATCATAGTTCAGAGTGTGAATACCTTCACAAGTGTAAGTTTTCCAAAATAGACTTGAAGAACTCAGGGAAAATAATACGTATGTTCAACGGGACTTCTTAGAATTTTTGTTCTTAATCCAACATTAATTAGACCTGCTCTAATATTTTCTGCTCTGATTCAGATCCTGCTAACTAGTTGAAAATATAATCAAAAGTCAACCTTCTGGCAACTTTGACAGATAACATTCCAAAGCGACATGCATGTTTCATGTTTTCAGCTCGGGTCTGCTGCTCTGATCAAAGGTGAATGATGTTTGGTTCTACATCAACATTTGTTATACTAAAAAAAATGACTTTTTAAAATGTGATAACTGAGTAGAAGACATGGCTCTGGAATAGTCGTTGGTATTGTCTAAAGTTTCTGTAGAGATGTAATCAGGTCTCATGCCCTTCAGTCATGATGTCAGGTAACAACTCTGTTTTGTTTTGTTGTTTACCACAATTATATTTAATGTGGTGTATTTGTGGCACTCTGGCAACTGAATAAACAAGCTATCATGCCAGATTAGGGATGGTCCAGTTTCTATATGAAATATATTTCTGTGCATGTGCGTTACATTTGTTTAATATATGTGTAGAAGTAACCTGCACTGTTGGCAATGGTTATCTCTGGAAGGCTGAGATTGCAGGAGAGTCATTCTCTAAGGAATGAGCCCCTGTGTTTACTCAATAAACAAGAAACTGATATTAGATGCCCTTCTGATCACAATGCCTGGTAATATGGCTATGTAGCTCCAGCTGTTGCAGGGCTACACACAGACACCTCACACTACCAGATCAGAAGCCCTATAGCAGCGAAACAGAAGTGTAGAGAATGCACGCGTGTTATCCTTTTCGTTTCTCGCATTTAATTCGGGCCAACACAGCCATCCATCTCAAGCCTTCTGACCCATTGCATCCCTGCTAGCCCTTTGCCCCTCACACTGCCAACTTCACAACACAGCTTTGGATCTTTGCTTTCCGTCCTCCATCTCATACAAAGAATTCGGTGTATACAAGCAGCCTGCTGAGGATGAACCTTAGCAGGGCTGACTCCTCCAGCACAGAGACTTCTGTGGGAATTCTTCCTTTTGGCCCCAGCCCAAGTCCTCAGTCCATCTGCTGGGTCAGTGATGGTTAAGTACAAAAGAGGCTGGGCCGGGCAGCACAAGGAAACCACAAGGGAGTCTGAGGCTCCTATCTAAACATCAGGAGTCTGAACAGTATGTGGTGAGGACTAAAAATAGACACTCTGTTTCACTTCTTTGCCTTTCACTTCATTTTATTTTAAGTGGCGCACGCCTTTAATCCCAGCACTCGGGAGGCAGAGGCAGGCGGATCTCTGTGAGTTCGAGACCAGCCTGGTCTACAGAGCTAGTTCCAGG
>NC_022030.1:50970950-50994680 GCF_000317375.1 Microtus ochrogaster | reverse complement strand
AAAAAAAAAAAAAAAAAAAAAAAAAGATATCTTTTACTTGGTCTTTGGGATTTCCATGCAAATCTGCAATGCATTTTGATCATATCAACCCCTTCATTCCCCACTTCGATTTCTCCAAAACCCCTCTCACTGCCGTCTCCCTCCTAACCTCATGTTCTCTTCTAACCTAAAGAGGCCAGTTAGTGCATCCAGTACGTGCACGGATGTGGGCCCATCTGTTAGAACGTGGGGATCCCTACCCGCAAACTCCTGAAGAAAATTGGCTCTCTCTTCCCAGGCACACATCAATTGCCAGTAGCCCCTTATCAGCTGCGTATGGGGCTCAGGGCACCTTACCCCACCAGTGCTAGAATGTTGCCTGGTTTGATCTTGTGAAAGCAGCCACAACCACTGTGAGCTCATGTGTGTGGTGACATCATCATATCCAGAGAACACTGATTTGTAGATGTCTCTCTAAACTGTCAGCTCCTACCGTCTTTCTGCCCCCTCTTCCATGATGAACCCTGAGTCTTGGGGGCAGGGCAGATGTCCCGTTTAAGGCTGAGCACTCAACCGTCACTTAGTCTCTGCTTTCTGACTGCTTGGGGATCTGTGCGCTAACTCCCTTCCCTGGTTTAAGAAAAGAAAAAAAAGAAAGCTCCTTGAGTGAGATTTGAGAGCTGCACTCTACAAGAGTTAGAACAAGCATTTAGAAAGCAGTTTTAGACCAGTAGTGACTATCCAGAGCTTGGCGGCATTGCTTCCGTAAAAGAAATTAAACGTATTAGAAGAAAGAGCAGGACGTTGCTCCCTGATGTAGCATTTGTACATTATGCTTCAAAACATATGTATTTAAGTCCAAGAGGTTAAGAGGGACTTCAAGTTCCCTGTGAGCAAGGAGGAAGACAATATACATAATGAGTCTAATCTCTTAGTGAGGGAAGTATGGGGAGGAGGCAAATGTAACTGAATGTTTCTCTCCCACCTGCAAGTTTCCAAGTAACCACTCAGAGGCTTATAGTAATTATAAATGCTTGGCTGATAGCTCAGGCTTGTCACTAGCTAACTCTTGCACTTAAATTAACCCATATTTCTATATTTACTTTCTGCCACGTTGCAGTACATTTATTAGCACGGCACATTCATCTCCTGTTCCCACTGCATCTGGCTGGCAGCTCCTTTCTCCCGCCCTTCCCCTTCCCATCATCCTTAGTTTGGTCGCCCAATCTATACTTCCTGCCTGGCAACTGTCCAATAAGCATTTTATTAAACCAATTTGAGAGACAAATCTTTACAGTGTACAAGAGGGTTATTCCACAGCACGTAGGCACTACCTTTTCAGGTAAGCACAGCATGGGGGAGGGATTGCAGACTCCGGAGCTGCCTCTCTACAGTGGGAAAGTCAACACAGACTGTGCTGTGCTGAGAAATTGACTTCTGGGCAGCCCGTTGACCCAGGATAATCTGGGTTCTATCCTGAAACCACACCTAGCATCCACAAAAGAATGGGTCAAAGTCAAGATGCAATCATAGAAACAAGCCCTAGCCTTCACTTTTCTTCTTGGAGAAGCAGATCAGTTCTTAAGTTATCAGTGGAATCGTGGTATGGGGACTGTAAACCTGAAACACTCACAAGCCATAAATGCCAACTCTGATGTACCTTACCCTCCCAGCTGTGACTATGCTCGCTCCTGGAAAGTGGTATGTCCCAGACATTTTGAGAACTCACTTTAGGAACTTAGATTCCTTTAAAAAAATAAAATAAATAAGAATAAAAGGGGGATGTTTTTACTGTGGAATTTAGAACGTTAAAAATTTTTGAGAGAACTAAGAAAAAATTAATGACACAGGGAGAGCCAAAATTAATAATCTCAGTGAAGTAACACAATCTCCTTGGACCAGACTTTAAATAGAAAACTCATTTAGTAAATCTGAATGGTCCTCCAAGGAACAATGGAAAGACCCTAGGAACTGGAGGTGGATATGAAATAAGAAAGGAGTGGAAATAAACCGAGTTAATTATCCTAACACCCAAAGTACAAATTAAAATTACAAGAGAAACTTGGTCGGCTTCCTCACGAGAACACACAGGGAGGTGGCAGGTAATTGTGGCAAGATAGGGAAGCAGAAGAGAGGAGTGAGATGCAAATCGGCAGCCACAAAGGCACAAGCTGATGAAGTGTTTTACATACATACAGAATGAGAGACACTTACAGGAAGATAAATTGGCCTGTTATGTTCCTTGGTTGAAATTATTATTTTAAGTCACCACACAAACGAATAGGTTTCATTACGGAACCCTCATACATACACGCCATTCTTCTCTGTGGTGATTCAGCTTACTGGTCTACCCTCCTCATCTATATCCTTGTCCCCTCCCTCCATCAAGCAATACCCCATTCTGCTTTGATGTCACATGCATCCTATTATACGTCTTTCACCCCTCCCTTAAGATCTCTTTACCCCTTCACCATCCTCTTTCTTATTGAATGACTTACACACACACAAACACACACAACACATAATACACATGCATACACGCACTACCATTTTAATCGTGTTCCACCTATTAGAGAAAACACAAGCTTGTTGTGTTTCTGAGTCTGGCTTCCTTTGTTTAACATAATTGGCTCCAGATACATCCATTCCCTACAAATGCCATGTCATTTTCCTTCATGAGTGTATAAAAATCCCATTATGTATCTGTGCCACATTTTCTTGATGTATTCAAATGTTTGATGGACACCTACCCTGACTCCATTTCTTTTGTGAATAGTACAGCAATAAACATGGCTGTGTAAGAACCTCTGCAGTATGTTGATTTAGAGTCTTTTAGGAATAAGCCCTGGTCACATGCTAGTTTTTGTAGTTTTTATTTAGTATTTTGAGAGACTTCCACAGCGGCTGAATCAACTTCCCACTAGCAGTATATAAGGGCCTGTCCCTTATATCCTTGTCAACTGAATGCGGTAGACATTCAGACTGGAGGGAAATGGAATCTCAAGGCAATTTTACTTTGCATTTCCCTGATGGTTAAAAATGTTGAACTCGTTTTCCAGCACTTCCTTATCATTTGCATTTCTTCCATTAAGAACTGTTAGTCCGTTATAGTTAGCCCATTTCATAATTGAATGATTTTGAGGTTTGTGTTAACTTTATACTTATTTACATATTCCAATTTTTTTTTGTTTGTTTTTGTTTTTAGTTTTTTTAGGTTTTTCGAGACAGGGTTTCTCTGTGTAGCGTTGAAGCCTGTTCTGGAACTCACTCTTTCAACCACGCTGGTCTCCAACTCACAGAGATCTGCCTGCCTATATGTCTTAACTACTGGGATTAAAGGCATGCACCACCACTGCTTGGTCTCCTATTCTAGATTCTAATCATCTTTTGGATGGATAGTTCTCAAAGCATTTTACCCCCATTCTGTGGGCTGTCATTTTGTTCTAGAGGTTTTCTTTTACTTAGCAAGTTCTTTGCTTTTACTTAAATCTCTCTTCTCAGTTCTTTGTATTATTTTGTGTTATTAGCATTCTTTCCAGAAAGACCTTGCTTATATGTTTATCTTGAAATGTTTTACCTGTTCTTCAGAATTCTAAGTCTTGCATTAATGCCTTTGGTTAATTTTGAACTGATATGGGAGTAAGGGGCAGATATGAGTCCAGTTTGCATTCCTCTGTGTGTGGCTGCTATACAGTGCTCAAAAAAAAAAAAAAAGGGACTTTCACCTTCTGTGGGTAGCATCCATCTAAGCATCTAAGTATCTTCTGGTTCTGTGGCCATGACCTGCTTTAGTTTTTGTGTATCTTAGAACAGCCCCTTTCCTCTATCGATTTAAGAAAAGAGCTTTCCTGAATACAGCATCCTTAGTTGGCAATTATTTACTTCTAGGGCTTTCCTGAGAGCCATACTTTCCTGGATTTTAGTATTGTTATTAAGAAATCTCATCTTTTTCTCATATTTTCCTTTGTACATAAGTTGGTTTTCAATATTATATAATATTTTTTTTATTTTAAGTCTGCTTTAAATAGATGGGTGTTGTTAGTCCCAAAGACAATGTAAGGAGAAAGACTACCAACTCAAATCATCATAGCCAAATTAATTAAAACAATTCTTATATTCCTGCACATGGATTGTCTCTCCCTAAAAGCAGGGTTCAAGAGATCAGCATTGGGTATGAGGAAGACATGGATTTTTGCTTTTATTTGTTTGTTTGATTGTTTGTTTGTAATGACGGTGTTTCTCTGTGTAGCCCTGGCTGTCCTGGGACTCACTCTATAGACATGACTGGCCTTGTACTCAGAGATCCACTTGCCGGTACTTCCTGAGCGCTGGAATTAAGGGCATGTACCACCACTGCCTGGTGAAAACAAGGTTTTTACAGCTCAGGGGTTGATGGTTTACAAATGGTGGGATGGGTGGACAAATGGGCAGGGCTGTAGAAGCAGAACATAAACGTAACAATCTGCTCATAACAGCCTTCTGACACAACGCCATGGCTGCAAGGAGATCATAACAAGGTAGTCAGTGATGGTCAAAATAGCCTTTGGAAACAAAGGCATGGTTTCCATTTTCTGCAACAGGCAGAATAGAATCATCTGTAGTTAAGGTTACAGATGGGTCATAGCCCAATCGTTGAGAAGTGGAGGTTTAATCACAAACAGGAATGAACCTAGTTTGTCTCTACTATGAAATGGCTTTCAGGCTTAAAATGAAGGCAGGCTGGTTCGTCAGTGTTTTGTCTATGTGTGTGTATACATACCACTTGGCCAGAAGAGATTGTCAGATTTCTTGGAACTGGACTTACAGATGGTTTTGAACTGCCATGTGGATGCTGGGAAGAATTAAACACTCATCCTCTGGAAGAGCAACCAGTGTTCTTCAGCACTGAACCATTTCTCCACCTCTGACTTTTCTTCTTCCTCTTCTTCTTCTTCCTTCTCCTCCTCTTCCTCCTCCTCCTTCCCTTTCCCCTTCTTCCTCTTGCCCCTTTTTTTCTTCCCCTTCTTTTCCTTCCCCAAACACCCCTTCGGCAACTACTTCTTCCCCTTCTTCCCCTACTCCTTCTTCTTTTCTATAAAATTATGGAAATGTTTTCCTTTGATTAATACTTTTCCAAAAATCTCAATTTCTTTACTGAATTTTTCTCCTTGTTGCTGACTTTCCTCTCTGAACAAGTCATTTTGAGATTATAGATGCCTCTTGTGTTAGGATGTTTATTTCTGTCACTAAATCTTAAAATTTTTTTGCTCTAATTATGACAAGTGGCTCCTCTGAAGCTTTAGGTTTGTCTGAGCTCCTTCTATCCCATGTTTTGTTTGTTTGATTTTTATTTTAAAATACACACACACAAATATATATGCTATTTTATCTTATTCTTTCTCTCACTCTCTCTGTCTCTCTCTCTCACACATACACACATAACACACTCACAGACCAAAAACAAAAAAATGAAAATAAAAACAAACAATCTTTTGGAAAACAAATTAAGACAAAACAAAAAAACAAAGACAAAAACCACACACACACACACCAGGAAAAAAGTGGATTCCACTTTGCATTGGCCACTCCTCCTCCTGGGCATTGCATCTGCTGTGGAGGATGACTGATATATACAGTGACACTCCATTTAAGAAAATGGATTTCCCCTTTCCAAGTAGGTATCAACTGCAATTAGCTTCTTGGTTAGGGGTAGAACTCCTTTAATTATACCCAAGCATTCTTGGGTACTATAGTCATGCTTTTTTAAAAAACAGATGTTTTAACACAGTATTTCATCAGCCTTATCCTTTACTTTAATATTCTTCTGTTTTGTTTTCGTTATTGATGAGATTTTTTAACTGTTTTTTTTCTTTTCCCTGAAACGTTTCTATTTGTTTCTGTTTTGAAATCTCCATTTCCCTGATGAAATTTCTTCATCCATGTTGCTGAGCTCTTTCTGTGTTGCTGCCTTCCCTCCCCAGACCCTAACTGAGTTCATCTGCTTGCTCAAATCCTGTTTGAGATTGACAATCATTTTCACCACTCGACTTTAGAATTCTTTACCTGGCATTCTGCTCCTTCAGAATCCTGGAATTCAGCAGTTGAGAAAGGGAGTTGTGGTCTCTTAGAGGCATTAACAGTACCTTGATTTTCCATGTTTCTGAGTTGCAGTTTGTGAATCTGTTTGTTTAGATATGTTTTCCAATTTTAATTGGAGATCTTATTGAGTAGTTGACTTTTAAAGGCTTGATCTCCAGTGACACCCAGAGAAAACACACAGATTTTAGATAAAGCTTCTGCTTCTCCTCCCAGCATCAGGAGCTCCACTCAGGAGCCCCATGGCTGGAGATGTGCTGGGCTCAGCTTGCTCCTGTTCAGTGTGTAGCTTGTCTTTTTCTCAGCACCCTTTAGTTGCTCTATCACTCACTACCCTGATGAGTTTCTGATGTTCACCTGATGTGGGAAGTCCTTCTGCATATGTGTTGCTTTTATTGGTTAATGAATAAAGAAGCTGCTTTTGGCCTGTGAAAGGGCAGAATAGGGCTAGGTGGGAAAAACTAAAATGAATGCTAGGAGAAAGAAGGCAGAGTCAGCAAGAAGCCATGTAGTCTCTACCAGAGACAGACTCATTGGAACCTTATTGGTAAGCCACAGCCATGTGGCGATACACAGATAATAGGAATGGGTTAACCAAAGATATAAGAGCTAGCTAGCCATATGCTTAAATGATTGGCCAAGCAGTTATTTAAATAATATAGTTTCTGAGTGATTATTTAGTGGTCTGGGCCACCAGGAATGAACAAGCAGACTCTGCCTACACTCTTCCTCTTCTCTCTTTGGGATAGTGTCTATTCTTTATTACATAAACACTTCTTCTTAAATAGGTCCTTGAAGTAGCTTCTACTCTGACATATTATCTAGAAACTTCAAATTCTTTTTTAATAAATGATAAGAGTGATGTTTTTACATAGATCTGGCTGAAAAATTATTAAGTTCTTAGCAATCAGTAAAAAAAACACTTATGAAAATCATCAACATCACCATCCATTACAATATTACCACTATATGACAGGCATGGAGCATAGATACTTTATATCTGTGAGTTTATCCTCTCGACCTCATTTCTTGGAGCATTTTAGATAAAACACATAAAATACTGGACAAATGTGTTTTTGATTGTCTTCAGTGTTTCTGCTTGTCCAGCATCAATTCCTTTATTCTGGTGAGAGAATTCTTTCTGTAGAGGATGAGATAAGCCTAGAGCATCAGAGAGATCTTGTCTAGAACAAAAGCAGGGTAGATCTAGTGGAACACTCAAAAAGAAAAATCCCATTAAGAGGAAGCTTGACTCTAGGTGCAAAGCTGTAATGAAGCCACCTACTTTCATCTCTGTGGTCTCTTTTTTGTATGAGCCATTGACTTTTTTGTGTCTTTTAAGTTGGTATGAGTTGTGTTTCTTTCACCCGAAAACCCAAACTCTAAGTCACAGCAAGTGCTTGCCATGCTGGAGAGCTTTTGGAGTCTTAAGAATTAAATTTGGTCCTCACTCTCATAGAACCAAGAACCTACTGAGGAAAACTAGTGTGAATGTGTCAAGACTTCTACGGGAAGAATATAGATCTCCAACGCTGAAGTTTAACAGCAGAGGCACATCACACCAGATCTGAGAGATCAATGAAATGCGCCCGCCCCCTCCAGAGAAGGATTGAAGACGAGATCATCTAGAGACAACAGACCATATAAAGAAAGAAATTCCTAGGCACAAACAAAACCCTTGTTCAAAATCCCTATATATACTATGCAAAAGGCAACTACTAACTTTTAGTTGATTAAAATATGCAACATCAAAACCACGTCCTACACAAATCAAGACATCTCTAAACAAACATATATAGTCTGTTTATTTCTCAAAGCAATGAGAAACCTTGTATGATGAAGTGGCTAAACACATGAAGTCTTCATGATGGTGCAATGTCAAAAGTTATCCAAGGGATGACTACCTGGGCAGAGGGCAGAGAGACCCAAAAGTATCAGGACTTAAAAGTTAGACAGCAGAATGGAATTCTGCCAAAGAGTTGAAACATTAAGAGTGCCAGGGGAAGAAAGTAGCTATAGGAGATTTAGTAAAATCCCATGAGCTTGTAGGCATCAATGTTTAAATCCTAAAGAACACACAGTTGTTATTAAATAAATTATTACAAGAGCCTTATAATAATTAAATTCTGTGATGTGCCTCCAGCCTAGTAAGTCAGAGCTTAATTTTGCCATGTTCAAGTATCAGTCAGATACTCATCAAATTCTTAAATTGTTAGTTATCTATAGGATTTGATTTTCAAATAAAGCCAGAAACTGAATTCTAAGTTTCTCATCATACAGAATGTTGGCATCATGGTGGTTTTTTTAAAAAAAAATTAAACCATAGTCTCAAAGCTATTGACAAGCATGTGTCTGCATGTAGAAATGAATGGTGTTATAATGATAATGTGTGGGTTCTAAGCACCCATGACAAGTGGGTCATAAGTGGGCCATGAGCCCTTCCAAAACGAGTTCTTGGTTTATGGGAATCTGCTTTCTTTTTAAAGTTGTTCTCATAACTATTACTCATTCTTATATCCTGAATGGTGATAAAATTTGTTCTCAGATTGATTTTGAAAACAATATAAAGTCGGCTTTAGGTCATGTGAATTAACTCATTAAGTTCAGATTTCACTTTAGTCTGAGTTGTGAAGCAGTGAGGGTTTTTCCCCCCAACGTGCATATTGACTCTAGGAAATCCCATATAAACAGTGTTGGCTGGCCTTCCATTACCGTGACAAACTATCTGAGGAAATTCGACTTCAAGGCAGAAAGGCTGACTTTGACTCACTTTCCCAGAAGTCAGTTGGATCCATTGCCTTTAGGTCTGTGGGGAGGCAGACTATCATGGTGGCAGGAACTGCAGTAGAGGAGACAACACATCCTCGGAAGCTGGAAAGCAGAAGAAATGGACCAGAAAGGCGGCAGGGGGAGAAACAGAGCACTGTATGGGAGATGAGGAAAAAAGAATCAAGAAAGATGTCAGGGTCCCAAAATACCCTTGAAGGGGACTAGCCCGGAAATGAACATCACCCTTCTAGATCCCAACAACTAAAGGCTCCTCCCCTTCCCAATAGCATACCAGCTGGACACAAAAATATGATGGGGTGGGGGGGGGTGTATTTCAGATCCATGTCACGACAAGAAGCTACAAAATACATGAAATTTTTTAACAATGAAAATGTCCTAGTGAAAGTGTCATTGCACTAGGCTGACAGCTCAAAACAGTTGTACAAGGACTTTTGCATAGATAATTTTCAATCACCTAATGTACCAAATTGATTTTAAATTGGTTTAAATGTTAAATGTAAAGGTGATGACATTAAAGGTGATAATGATTATAAAGTGCGGACTTTGGGAAGTGGTAGGCTATGCAGGCTCTGTCGTTATAGATGGCATTAGCTCTCTTATCATGGCTATAGGTCTGTCACCTCACTGTATCCCTTCTGTCCAGTGAGGACACAAGAATGAAATAATGCCTTGGAAGCAAAAAGAAAAATGATCCCTTATTAGACATCAGTGATATGGGTACATTGATCTTGAATTCTTCATACCCAAATATGAGAAGTAAAATTCTGATGTTTGTAGCTAACCTAGTGTGGTAGTTTGAAAGAAAATGGCCCCTAAAGGGAGTGACATTATTAGGAGGGGTGGCCTTATTGGAGTAAGTGTGGCCATGTTGGAGGAAGTGTGTCAATGTGGATGTAGGCTTTGATATCTCATATATGCTTACGATATCTCCCAGTGTCTCTGTTCACTTCCTGGTGCCTGCAAGATGTAGGACTCTCCGCTACTACTCCAGTACCATGTCTGTCTGCATGCTGCCATGTCCCACCATGATAAAAATGGACTCAACTTCTGAAAAATGTAAGTCACCCCAATAAATGTTTTTCTTTATAGGAGTTGCTGTGGCCATGGTATCTCTTCACAGGTATAGAAACCCTATCTAAGACAGAAGTTGGTAGCAGGGACAGGGGTACAGCTGTGATAGACCCAATCATGCTTTCATTTTAAGGAATATGGACCTTGGGACTGTGGATGAGAAAAGCAGTTGAACACTTTAAGTGCTGCATAAGGGCCATCCTAGTTAGAGCATGGAAGATAGTGGTGCTGAGTATGAGTTGAACTGTGGGAGCCTGGACCAAGAGATTTCAGAAGAGGAGAATTTTAGTATGTTACCTAGAAATCATTCTTGTGATATTTACGTGAAGAATGTCGTTGTCTTTTGCACTTATCTGTAGAGTCAGCCTGAGGCTAAAGTGAAGAGTTTTGGATTGATTCCTGTAGGGATAAGTCCCGCCCCTTAGGGGGCGTGTTCGCCTCAGGCTAATGTTTGCCTATAAATTTGGCGAGTGTGCTCCCAGCCACTGCTTCTGCTTTCCTGGTCTCCACAGGACAGGTGGTTCTGTAAGTCTATTTCTCTATTAAAGCTGTATATATATTTTTACTATCTGTCTGCATCCGTTTACGCCGTTACATTTTGGCGTCAAACATCGGGCTATTTTGCCCCCGACTCAAGCATGTAGCCCGCTAGCTAACACAGCACGCTCCCGGGTGCTGTTTTTTAGTTCGTGACTCGGGCCCCAGTGCAAAGTCCGAGACACACTCGGCCATACAGGCCCATTCTTTTTTTTTTTTTTTAATTTATTTATTTATTAAAGATTTCTGTCTCTTCCCCTCAACCGCCTCCCATTTCCCTCCCCCTCCTCCAAATCAAATCCCCGTCCCTCATCAGCCCAAAGAGCAATCAGGGTTCCCTGCCCTGTGGGAAGTCCAAGGAACCCCCACCTCCATCCAAGTCTAGAAAGGTGAGTATCCAAACTGCCTAGGCTCCCACAAAGCCACGCAGCGGAACCCCACTGCCTGAATTAGCAGAAGCTCAAGTACCTGCGGTTTTGTCCTTATCTGTAGAGTCAGCCTGAGGCAAAAGTGAAGAGTTTTGGATTGATTCCCTTGGCAGAGGAAATCTCAAAACAGCCTAGTATAGACTCCATTATTCAGTTATTCACAGTAACTCTAATGAAAATTTATACTTAAAAAGAGCAAGTTGAGCAGGGTAAATCAAAAAAAATGTAAAGTTTGAGGAGAAAAGGAGCACCATGCAGTACAATGGAGCTAAGTCCTGTGCTCAGGGAGATAAACAGATGGGTGGGGGAGAGTTGCCCCCTATCAATGCCTGAGTCAGGTGTGAGAACTAACTGCTCCTGAGGTCACCAGAGTGGGAGAGCTGTCTCTGGCCCCCTCTAGCTGCAACACTGGGGACAGCAGGCCCTGCAACTCACCTGGGAACAGAGGTGACCTTGTGGGCAGAGCTGTGGGTGGGCCAGTCCTGAATTTCTAAGTGTGGAAGAGCTGTCCCCACTATTTGTCTGTCATATGACAACGCGGGAGGGTGAGAGATGGCTGCCTTAACATCTAACCCCTTACCACCTGCCACAGATGAGAGAGCTGACCCTCCCCCTTACCAGCTGCAGCATTCAGGAAACTCAGGCACACCCCCTTACCTAGGCAGCACAGCAGAGCTGCCTGGTAGTCGGAGGTGAGAGGGACCCAATCTGATGTTATGAGCAAAGGAAAACTGCTCCCATTACTCATCTGACAAATGGTAGTATGGGCGGAGGAGAGGTGCCCTCCCTCTCATCCCCTCCATCAATGCCCGAGACAGGTGGAGGAGCTGGTACTGGGGTCATAAGAGCTGTCCCTACGCCTCCCTCACCAGCTGAAGTACTCAGGAGAATGGCCCCTGTACCTCGGCTGGGTAGCACAGTAGAGCTGGCCCTGATGGTGCAGGTGTGAGAGAGCAGACCCTGAGAGGGTGAAAGCAGGAGAACTGGCCCCGCCCCTTGCTCACTGCTGCAAGAGGTGTGAAGTAGCCAGGGCAACTCTGGAGCTCACCCTGGCAGTGAGGACGGGAGAGAAGGGGTAGCTGGCGCACCAACCCTATAGCTGCCCGGGCCCAGATCCAGGGTTAGGACCTGGCCCACCCCAACGTCCACCCCATCTATGATCTGCTGGAGCACGGGAAGGGATCTGATCCACAGACACAAAGCTTCAGGATCTCCACAACAGCGGGCAACAACAGATCCAGGAAGAGTCCTAGCGAGGGTTCAGCATCAATAATGTAGAAGCCAGAGACTCTGAACCAGGCCAATGGCTCTTTGCAATGAACACTTGCAAGAAAAGATATCTGGACAAAGGGGTTTACAGTGTGATTGGCTATGTCACACTGCAGCTTCCATGATGAGATTTTTAATTTTTTTCTCCTTTTTATTTTTCCCCTTTTTTCTCTTAAATTTTGTTTTGTTTGGGGGGACTACTGGGGCAGAGAGAGGATGTGAAGGGACAGGAAAATGAATGGGATCAAGATTCATGCTATAAAAGACACAGAATAAATAAAAAGAAAAAAAAGGGGAGTTGTGACCTCAGGGTGAGATCCCACCTAGCTAAGTTTCCAACTGGTGAAAAGGAATTGAGGAGAAACTTAGAGCCAAAAGAGGTGGTACACAACTTTAATCCCAGCACTGGGAACGCAGAGGCCGATGGGTCTCTGAGTTTGAGACCAGCCTGGTTCTACAGAGAAATTCCAGAACAGCCAAGTTCAGGCAGTGAAGGAAATCATTGAAGACAGGAACCTGGTGAGAATGTAATTGAAAGCTCTCTGAGGTCAAGGACAGCCTGGTCTACAGAGCAAGTTTCAGGACAGGCCATGAAGAAAGCAAAGCTGATGAAGACGCAATTGAACCAGGCGGCCATGTTCTATCACAGTAAGCAGGAGAAGTTGGCAGCTTTAGCACACAGCTTTGGCTTCAAGGATAGAAAAAAAAAATGCATTATGGAACCTTCCTCTGCGACTAGGAAAAACTGCTGAGACCAGGTGTTTGGGGTGAGGAGGACCTCAAGATGTGGGAAATGCCAGAGCCTTGGGACAGCTGCTAAGGAGAGCTGCTGAGAGGGAGTGGAACCCGCCCAATAGAGAGAAGTCTGTTTCAGCCAATAAAGCTGAAAGGAGTTGGAGATCTGAAGAGTGTTTCGCCAGCAGACATAGAGATGCAGCATTTAGAGTTTGCCCAGCCGGTTTTCAGTCTGGTTTCTGTCCAATATTTTCTCACTATGCCCCTTCTCTGTTTTGGAACAGCAATGTATATCCTGTGTAATTATATGGTGGAAATATGTGTTCTGTTTTTAGATTTTGATTTTACAGGGAATTACAGTTAAGAGATTGCATGAATCTCAGGAAAGACTTTGAACTTTTGACTTTTGAATAAGTTTGAGACTGTTATAGACTACAAGGGCTTTTGAAGTTGGACTGAATGCATTTTTGCATTATGCTATTGCTATAAGCCTTTGGGGGCCAGGGAGTAGAATGGGGTGGTTTGAAAGAAAATGGCCCCAAAGTGAGTGGCACTACTAGGAGGAATTGCCTTGTTGGAGTAGGTGTAGTCATGTTGGAGGAAGTGTGTCATTGTGGAGGTGGGCTTTGAGGTCTCATATGTGTCTCAGTTCACTTCCTGTTGTCATTGTGGAGGTGGGCTTTGAGGTCTCATATGTGTCTCAGTTCACTTCCTGTTTGTGTCATTGTGGAGGTGGGCTTTGAGGTCTCATTATATGTCTCAGTTCACTTCCTGTTGCCTGTAAGATGTAGGACTCTTAGCTCCTTCTCCAGCACTGCGTCTGCCTGCATGCTGCCATGTTCCACCATGATAAAAAATGGACTAAATCTCTGAAAATATAAGCCACCTCATTAAATGTTTTCTTTATAAGAGTTGCCATGGCCATAGTGTCTTTTCCCAGAAATAGAAGCCCTAACTAAGACACCCAATCAGTTTAACTAAGACACCGATCAGTCTTGTAAATACTTAAGGACAACACAAATAAACTAAAACATCTGTTTTCTTGCTTGATTTTTATTTTTTATTGTTTTTATTGAGCTATATATTTTTCTCTGCTCCCCTCCGTTCTGCCCCCTCCCTTTCTATCCTCTCCCATGACCCCCACGCTCCCAATTTACTCAGGAGATCTTTTCCCATGTAGATTAGATCCATGGATGTCCCTCTTAGAGTCTTCTTTGCTGTCTAGGTTCTCTGGGATTGTGAATTGTAGTCTGTTTTTTCTTTGCTTTGTGTCTAAAAGCCACTTATGAATAAGTACATATAATATTTGTCTTTCTGGGATTAGGGTAACCTCACTCAGTATGATGTTTTCTAGCTCCACCCATTTGCCTGCAAATCTCAAGATGTCAGTATTTTTTTTTCTGCTGTGTAGTACTACATTGTGTAAATGCACCAAATCTTCTTTATCTAGTCTTTGATCAAGGAGCATTTAGGTTGTTTCTAGGTTCTGCCTATGACAAATAATGCTGTGATGAACATAGTTGAGCACATGTCCTTGTTAGGTATGATTGAGCATCCTTTGGGTATATACCAAACAGTGGTATTGCTGGGTCTTGAAGAAGGTTGTTTCCTAATTTCCTGAGAAATTGCCATACTAATATCCAAAATAGCTGTACCTGCTAAAACATCTTTTTAAAGCTAAAACATCTTGTAATAACTTTCCATGAATTGATCAACCCAAAATACTTTGGAGCCTCATCACAACCCTGCCTGGTACACAACAAATACTCCAATAAGGATATTAACCTCTAACAATAAATCAAGACAGAAGAAGAAGCCGGGCGGTGGTGGCGCACGCCTTTAATCCCAGCACTCGGGAGGCAGAGGCAGGCGGATCTCTGTGAGTTAGAGGCCAGCTGGTCTACAAGAGCTAGTTCCAGGACAGGAACCAAAACAAAAGCTACAGAGAAACCCTGTCTCGAAAAATAAAAAAAAAAAAAAAAAAAGAAGAGCTGAATCCAGGTTTTGAGTTTTAGCTCCTAAAATGGGGCCTAAGAGACCGTTTGGCAGTAGAAAGGAGTAACAGGAGAAATGAGAAGGTAAAAGGTTTTTTTTAAAAAAACAAAAAAGCTCAAATTTCTGAACATTTTAAAATCTCAGTAAATGCATTCATGTTATACTTGAGAAGTTTCCTTTACATCTAGGAAAACATCTAGAATAATCTAAAATTTCCTCAAGTTTTTGGTAATCTCAAAATCAAACTTTTCTCAAAAATCTAGATTCCTGTCTTTCTACGTGTTTACTGCCATGAATAGTCATTTTTAACAATTAAATTAATAATTTGTGAATTCTATACTAGCATATGCTCTAGTTTTATCTTTGGGGGAAGTGCATTTTATCAGTTCATATTATAAAAATTAAAAGGAATTCACTAGTTTTTAACTTTTCAAAGATAGTGAAAATAATTCTGTTTACTATCCCAACTTAGGAAATGTGCAATCATACAGTATAAACTGGAAAATCCCAAAGGATAGTAGGTAGCCCAAATGCTTGGCGAAAAGAAACTTAATGTACATTATAGTTAGTTCTTTTCTGTGTGTGCATCGAGATAATCTGGGGAAAAAAAGAGAGCCAAAGAGGGCGCTTTAATGTTAGAGACTTCTCAGTGGTATGCTGTGTTTGTTGATTACAAGCTTTAATTTCCACTTGGGATTTACATGTCCTCCAGTAGAATTCAGCTCGGGTCAGAAAGCCATTGAAAAGCCTCTCTTGAAATTGAACCTTAGGTTACTAACGTTGAAGCCTACATTAATCTTAAGGAAAATATGGTAAGTACCAATAAATTTACATTTTTCCCCTAAGACAAGGGAGAGCTTGCTTTAATCTACCCATTTTTTAAATTGACCTAGCTCAAGTCTGGGGCTATATCAGCAAATCCATCTTCCCCAGTGTCTATTACCAGATTAGGTGGTGGCATTTCAGGGTGAAATGCCCATAAAGGAGCTTATATTGCTTTGCTCATATGGAAAAGCGTTTGCTCTGATTTGAGCCAAGAAAAGAAGAAAGATTTTTACAGTCTCACAGCTTTCCCAGTTTCTAGAGCAGCAAAATCCCCAAGAATAGTGATTCCAGAGGCTGAAAGCTCCAATAACCCAACAATGGTCATCAGGAAATGACTTTCTCTCTCTAAGATGTCTATCACTGTATCTTGTCCCCACTTCCAAATTGAGGAAGAAAAGAATACATTTCTAGTCAGAAGACTAAAGCTGAATTTGATAATCTTTCATTTCCATGGTTGCCCTCTACAGGTAAACATACAAACTACCCTGTTCACTGTCACAGTTCACAAGGCTCCCGTGTGGTCCATGCCTTTGCTGAGTCTGCAGTCCAGTGGAGAAGACAGAAGTGACAGGAAACGCCAGAAAGACTGCAAGAGGGTGCTTGCTTGTGGGGTTCTGATTGAACACTAGATTTGTCTGTTATCATGGCTTAGCTGGAAGTGAGGTGTACCATGGGTGTTGGCAACATAAATTTTCTAAATTTTAATCTTATTAGGCATGGATAAATTTATCTTTCCAGCCTGATTAAGGGACTCTCTAAATTTTTCCCAGAATTTTGGAAATTTACTGGTGATTATGTACCCTGGTTTAAGCATTTCTACCAGCTCCATGGAATTTACACATTTTAGTAATAACATATGTGTGTGTATAATCACTTTACTTGATGAAAATATGTCATTGGCCTTATAAGATTTTTAAATTTCTCCATGTCTACTAAGATATTGAATATAAGAACATTTGTGCTTTACACCTGTCAGAATGGCAAAGATCAAAAACACAAGCTCGGGAGGATGTGATGGTGGGATTGCAAACTTGTACAGCCACTTTGGAAGTCAGTGTGGCGATTTCTCAGAAAACTGGTAATCAACCTAACTCAAGACCCAACTATAACACTCTTGGACATATACTCAAAGGATGCTCAATCCTACACAAGGACACTTGCTCAACTATATTCATAGCTGTTTTATTTGTAATAAAACTGGAAACTGGAAACAACCTAGATGCCCCTCTACCAAGAACTAGATAAAGAAAATGTGGTACATTTACCCAATGGAATATTACTCAGCTGTAAAAAAACAAAGACACCAGGAAATCTGAATGCAAATGGATGGAGCTAGAAAAAAAATCATCCTGAGTGAGGTAATCCAAGCCTAAAAAGTCAAATATGGTATGTACTCACTCATAAGTGGATATTAGCTATAAAATAAAGAGTAACTATGCTACAGTCCACAGACCCAGAGAGACCAAGTAATAAATAGAGTTCACGGTGGGACACCTGGATCTCCCCGGGAAGGGAAACAGATGAGATTTCTTGAGTCGACTGAGGGCATGTTGGGATGTGAACATGAGCGATTTGGTTGGAGGGGGTGGTGGAGGGGAGAGTGCCATGGGGGGGATTGTTGGAGGGAGGGAGCAATTCTGGGTCAGGTGAAATCTGAAGCAGGGGAATCCCCAGGAGTCTACAGGGAGGGACCCTAGGTTAGACTCTTCGCAATAGAGTATATAGCCTGAACTGGCTGTCTCCCGTGACCAGATTGGTGCCTGACCCAACTGTCATTGGAGAGGCATCATCCAGCAACTGATAAAGATAGATGCAGATACCCACAACCAAATATTAGGTGGAGGAATCCTGCAGAGGATGAGGAGAAAGGAATGTAGGAACCAGATGGGTCAAGGACACCAAGGGACGGTTCAGACAATCAACTACTATGGGCCCATAGAGGCTCAGAGAGACTGAAGCTACAACCAGGCAGCCTGCATGGAACATAGGCACTCTGAATATATGTTGGAGTTATGTAGGTTGGTCATCTTAATAGACTCCTAGCAGTGGGAACAGGGGCAATCTCCAACTCTTTTACTGACTTTTGGGGCCCTACTTCTCATACTGGCTGTCTTGCCCAACCTTAATACATAGTCTTATTGCAACTTGATATGCCTTGTCTTATTGATACTCATAGGAGACCTGCCCTTTCATGGATGGAGATGAAAGAGAAGGGGATTGGAGAGTGGGGGTGGGGATGGATGGAGGAGAGGGACTCGTGGGGAGGGTTTAAGGAGGAGGCTGCAGCCATGATGTAAAATAAGTAGTTGTATTAAAAAAAGAATTACATGAAATAAAACTGACATTATGAAACAAACAAAAACATCTATGCTTCCAATACCCATGGTACACATCCCTCCCAAGATATCTGACAACTGGTTCTTAAGTCTTGCCAGTAATGAGTGAGTGAGCCTTTCTTCAGGAAGTAGGAGACACAGTTTCTGAGGGGTGGGACTTTGATGAAGGACAGAGTTTTCAGGCAATGAGTTCAGGGATGCCAGAAGGAATGAGAGTTATGGAGACTCTCTCACTTGCTGACATTGCCCAAGACTCTGGGCTCTTGGAATTATCCTCAGGGTCACAGTGGCTTTCTAGTGGTCAAGTGGGGCTGGTCAGAATCTGAAATTATCCCTAAAATATCCAGTCTTTCATTCAAGTTGGGTCTCCCTAACCCTTCCTCATCCTGCCAGGTTTTCTTAAATCCAACACTTAAATGCTTAACCCATCACTTCATCCCAGAGGAGAATGAGATGGAAGGCCAGGAGGAAAACATCTTAAAGGAAAGCCTACATTTAAAGACAATGAATATATGTCGATTTTCATCAGGGGGAAGGAGAGGCTTTAATTTACCCTTCTGTTAGCTTCCATTGCTGTAACAAAATAAGTAAGATCATCATCTTTTAAGTAGGGGAAATTATTTGGGCTATAGGTTTAGAGGTTTCTGTCCACAGTCTGTTGTCTGCTGTTGTGATCCAGCTGCCCTCACTCCTCCTGGATAGGGGAACTTCCTTGTGGTCTGTAATTGAAAAGGATGTTTGTGTTCTTTCTGGCCAGTGGGTCTCCACAGAAGGAGTAGAGGTATAAAAGGTTGCTGGGCAAAATAAAGGTTGCTGTTCTTCCACCTGAAAAGAAGCCTCTGTGTCTCAATCCTGGCACTCCCCGCCAGTCTCAGCTATCCAGACTGCTCTGGCTGCAGCAATCTGCAGTGTTCTGGGGCCTGTGGTGAGAACAGACATCATGGGGAGAGCAGGTTGTGGAGGAAGCTACTAACCCCTTTACAGATAAGAAGAAAAAAAAAGAAAGAAAGAAAGAAAGAAAGAAAGAAAGAAAGAAAGAAAGAAAGAAAGAAAGAAGGAAAGGATTACGAAAAGGCCAGAATCCTAGATCCCCCTCAAGGGGTTGCCCACAATATCCTAACTCCCTTCCATTTCCAATAGGCCCCTACAGGCTTTGCTACTTTCCAATAGCACCAGGGGCTGGGAACCAAGACTTTAAGATGTGGCTATGAGGAACATTTAAGGTTCAAACTCTAGCCGACTACTGTCTTTCATTTCCTTGGTGGTGTTGCCCACTTCCTCTATAGACAAGCTTCCCTTTTCCATAGATGATATTTTTTCTTCATTTATTCTCCTTTAGCCATCCCCAACCCTGGTGTTGTACAGCACTTTCCTCCAAGATTAAAACCTCCCATCTTGGAGGGAAGCTCACTAACACAGAGGATGCTCAAATGGCAAACTAGCTTAATATAAAACAACAAATTTTAATAAAAAAAATCTTACAACACCAACAATCCAACAACAAACAAAAAATACAAACAAAAAAAAATGACGGGGCTCACACTCACCAAATTTATATATAAACATTAGCCCAAGACAAACACACCCCCTAATGGACTGGGCTTATCCCTACAGGGGTCAACCAATCCTTTCACAGGGGCCGCCTTAGACCATCAGAAAACACAGGCATTTACGTTATGATTCATAACAGCACCCAAATTATAGTTTTGAAATGACAACAAAAATAATTTTATGGTTGGGAGGTCACCACAGCATGCGGAACTGTATTAAAGGGTTGCAGCACCAGGAAGGGTAAGAACCACTGGTCTAGAGCTAAAAATTGTCATCTTAGATGTCAAGAGTCTTCTGGGCACTTTTACTATAATCAAAAAAAGCGAAAGTTTGTAAAAAGAACAAATAAAAACACAGAGTAGGAACAACATTGGAGAAAAATAATAAATGATGAGAAAAACATGATGCAAAAACTCCAAGGAATATTCTAGAATGTAAGGGGCTTCTAGGTGAGTGAGGCCTGGGATGTCATTTTCTTCAAGCCTTTCTTAGCTTCTCTGAACCCTGGTCCATTGCGTTTGAACCTAGCAGGCTGTAGCGGACATCCTACCACGACTGAGTCCAGATTCTGGAGGAACAGGCAAGTTCCTGGAAGCTTGGGCTCTGGGAACCCAGAGAGTTTTGGACCTCCTCATTCATACTTGGTGCTGGTGTCAGAGCATGGCCTGCTAGGAAGTTCTGGGAGGGAAATCCGGAGCACTTAGACTTGTGGGAAAACAGCATCTGAACCCGTGGACCCCGAGCGTGAAAGGACACACAGGCCAAAGCCCACACCGCCCAGGCAACACTTGCCCCGCACTTCCGGCTCAAACGGAATGACTGTCTGAACCAGGAACAAATGGCCAAATCCTCCAGGAGATCCCTAAATGGACCTGTGGGATCCCAAAGAAGAGAACAGGAACATTGAGGGAGCTGAAGGACTTGAGGAACGCATCCACCAGTACGTTCACTGAGTGTTAGTTGACTTAAGTATGAAGTTCTGCCTCTTCAAGCAGCAGCTATGCAAATGATGGCTGTTTCAAGGAAACATGCCAACTTTCCATTGGCAGATGGTGTGTTATGATAGTTTCCATTGATGCAGACAGAGTTCCATTAACCTCTCCACGCAGTCTTCTCCTGTCCCCTTGTGGCCACTGATGGACATTTGGGAGCCAGTTGCTTAGGGCAGACCCTCTTGGCAAAAAACGAAGCAAGTGGAGATGGCAGCTGGGCTCCCATATCATCTAGCCAATCCTCAATCTAGACAACGTCATGGTAAAGAGACCTCAATTCTTTGATGGGTTTACAATTAGTCTACTCTTGTCTGAAAAAAGAACTCCTTTTGAAAAGGACCTATCAGCCACAAAAGAAAAGTTAAGGGTACTGCACCCCTGCTGGTCAACTTTATCAGTATCAGAATTTAATATCAGAGCCTCCAGAAGCTGTGCATGGTTAACAGGAGATGGCCATACAAGACTGTGATCCCTCCCAGCAGCTCTGACTATACTTATAGAGCATTACTTGATCCTTCATTAATATTTGATCTGACATCTTGGTAATCTTTGTGCTCAGACCCCCTCATCTCTTTGCTTTAACCTCAGCACTGCTAAAGATAAAACTAGCTGTTATCTTTGGGCCCCTATGCAAATAGTCTTCCCTTCTTCAAAGACAGACAAAGGCCTTCATTTGGGGGTTGTTGTCTTTTCCCAAATTTTACCCTCCAAGGAACTCTTTTACTTAAGAAATACGACTTCTGTGCTATCATTCCTAGTTGAGCTAAGAGCAAACACTTCCTTATTCAATGAGGGGGAAGGGCGTCTAAATATAGACATGGAATATGAATTTGATCCTCTGCACAATTTGCATAAACCTAAATAACACATCTTAGTAGCTGAGGCCCAATGAGAAACCACATCCTAGTCTGGTTATGGAAGCAAAAGCTTTCTCCTCGGGGTCCCCTCCTCTTTGGTTACCCCTCCTCTTCCAAGATAAAAATAGCTAGCTAGATGCATATTTTTAGCAGGACCAATCTGTCTCTGTCTCTGTCTCTCTCTTTCTCACACGTACACACACACACAAACACACACACACAAAATCTCTCAGTCCTGCCAGGATTGAAATCACCTGTAGTAGCCTTGCTCTCCCTCTTGGATAATACAAAAATATGTGACATAAACAAGATCCTCAAAGAGCAGAACTGTGCAAAGCATCTTTTCTCCCTGCATAAATAGATTTACTGGTTATAGTTAATAGTATTTTATAGGACTTATAATAGTTAATAGTAAAATTTTAATAAAATGGGCCTACTTTGCCATAGACCTCCTCACACACAAAAGTATCAGAAGCCTCTTGTCACATTCAGGCATTTGTTGTTACTGGCCCTTGACAACTAAACTACTATGAAACATGCTAAAATGATAAAAACTCAAAAGAATTAAGCGTGTGGTTATGGCTTGGTGCTATTCAGTTGTACACTAATAATTCCTTACATTTGTAATCTTCTTTCCCCTACAATACAGCAAACTGAAGAAATCACAAAACGCACACTTCTTAGACCAGATGAAATTGTATCCTGTCTGGTGGCTGAAAGTGGGTCTGCCTCTGTAGAGGCAGACTTAAACCAGCAGATCTTTCAAAAAATGCATCCCTACAGGGCTTTTGGGGGGGGGGGTGGAAGGGGAATATCTTATTTTGTCGTTGAGCAGAGAGAATTTGAACAGAAATTTTAGATTTCACTCATTTTACCAGGAGCCGACATGCAAAGGATCAAACTGCCAGACGATAGTATGTATCACGTGGGAAATCCTGGAGATATTAATATTAACATTAATATTAATATTAACGTCTTGTCACCAATCCCAGCAGAAGGAGAACGAAACGATAGCTGTGAAATAGGACGTAATGCCACCTAACAGTTCCTACTTTTCCTTCACCTCTTTAAAAGTAAAGAGCCATGGATTCCTTCACTATCAAACCAACAACCGAGACTTAACTGACCTCTCCCACCTGTCAGGAAGCTAGCCAGAACCAAAGGTTTTCCCAAAGCCTTTTCGGATCCTCTAGAGAAATCCTATCATGGGCAGGAAGCACAGACCCTGGTCAGTTGGATGACTCTGCAGTTTGTATTATTGTCCTACTTGCCAGGGTAATTGACTCACTCAGAGGAACTGTGCATGTTAGGTCTGTTATTACAAATGTCCACCTTCACCTGCAACAGTCCCATGAGTCCCTGGTGTGCAACAAACATGCTGGGGTACGTTGCGGTCAAGCACATGCTAAGGGATCTTGCAAAGCATCGTTCAACATGAGCCATGTATTTTTGGTACCCTCTATGGTCTTCACTCTTGCCATGGAGAGGTTGGCAGCAGAGTCAAGGGCTGCCTGCTGCTGAGGAAGGGAAGCCTGGGAGTCCTTAAGTCTCTGCAAACACAAACACACTCTGTCTAGTGGATGACGAAAACACAAAAATCAGCCTAACAGTAACTTAGAAACATGCACTGCAAAATTGTGTGTTTCCCAGGTCCAAATAGAAGGTTGAATTGGTGTCTTGGTTTCTTTTCCTGTTGCTGTAATAAAAAGAATGTGATCAAACCTTGCTGTTCAAGGTAGAGTTCACCATGGTGGGAAGGCATGGCAGTAGGCTCCAGCAGCAGCTGCACACATCATGGATAAAATAATGGACACCTGCAAGATTCTTGGCTCACTTTCCCTGTTTTTGTAGTCCTGGATCTCAATCAGGAAATAGTCCTGGTCAAGATAATCTCCTAAAAGCATGCCCAGAGGCCCTCCTTCCAGGCCCACCTTGACAACTGATGCTCTCCATAGAGCTAGCATTATCTGAATGGTGAGACACAAAGGCAGGAAGTAGCAATACCCACTGTTTGCATTTGTTTTGTTTTCACTTTAACTACGGCATTCCTCTTGTTACTCTGGACATGAGTTTCAGAACCACTCTGAAAGACCCTCCAAGAGTGTCTTTCCTCTGGGGAGACCCTTCCCAAGGAACAGCGAGACCACTTGTACGGATGCAAACAGCAAGAGGTTTATTCGGATACACAGGTACCTGGGGCAACAAAGTCTCTCGGAGGACTTGTGCGCCTTCAGGTCGGGGTAATGGGTTTATATATGTTTTGGGGAGCAAAAAGCGCGGTACAGAAGCG
>NC_022030.1:50903600-50970710 GCF_000317375.1 Microtus ochrogaster | reverse complement strand
AGCTTCTAAACTGCCCTTTGTTCAAACCCTGAATATTCAGTACAAGCCTTGCAAAATGGCGTTACCGGTGCTAAGTTGTTTAACAAGCTGGGCGGGGGGTCTTTCATCTGGTGCTAAGCTGCTTAGCAAGCTGGACAGGGGTCTTTCAACTCTCCTGTGGTCACCTTTCTTACACTGAGTACTGAACTACTGCCAATCAAAGAATAAGCGATTCAGAGGATATCCATTTTGAAATGATGCCTCTTCCTAAGGGACTAGGAAGGTCCTGAGGTAATCTACTTGATGCTATTTTCCAGTATTTCTAGTTTTGCATGCCACATCAGGCAAAGCAATATTGGAGTTTAATTTTCTTCAATCATAAGAAAAACAAGTAAAACTTGCTATTTAGTTGTCTTAACAGTGTTTTTTATCCATAAAGAATTTTATAATAAACGTGGGATTTCTTTTATTCCTATTTAGTACCAAGAAAAGTCTCCTCCATGGTACACTTAATTCACTATGTGTAATACTCCAGTTAGTTAATATTAATTTTAAACCAAATGAAAGCTGGGATATTCACAAAAAGAAAAGTAAATGGCCAGCAAATGTGTAGAAATCAGCCTTTTATTCTCAGACTAATATTAAGTGAGATCATTTTATCTTGTATTCAACCACAAGAGGCGTAGCCAGCCAGCTCAGTCCCCGCATGCATGTGAATGCAGCGGCATATCCCATGGACCACATATGGAAATACTGAGCCATAGAGCCTTTTTTCAATAAATCAGTTCTCCTATAGCAAATTGTTTCTTTACAGGCAACAATTGTGTCTTGGCTTAGAAATCAACTACTGAGAACCCAGAGAAGAACTTGCTAATCCCCCCCACCACCACCAATAGCTTGTCTTTTAACTTTAGGGCATTCAATAAACACTGTATATCCCAGCCACATGGACGGATGGAAGTGAACTAAGTTAAAGTTAATTACATGCAACTGGGAGTCATAAATATAAAACCCTTTAGAAACACCATTAAGAAACAGCTGAAGGAAAGTTTTTCCCCAAATTTTGTGCTTCTTGGAATGCTAATGACATTACCCCTTCAGAGGAACAACCCTTGCCTTCTTAGAGTCAAATCAGAAAACTAGACATGGCTTAAGACTGTTGTGTAAGATTCTTCTGAGACTGAAACATTCCATCCTTTGTTTGTTTATGAGACAGGGTTTCTCTGTAGCTTTGAAGCCTGTCCTGGGACTACCTCTTGTAGACAAGGCTAGCCTCGAACTCACAGAGATCCATCTGCCTCTGTCTCCTGAGTGCTGGGATTAAAGGCGTGGGCCACCACCCAGTTTCAGTATCCTGTTTTGAGCCCCTGCCCTGGCTTCCTTCCTTGACTGTAACCTGTAAGTGTAAAGCCTCTCCTCTCTATGGTGTTTATTATAATAACAGAAAGTGCGTGTGTGTGCACACACACAGTGTCTTGCTGAGGACAGAATGAGCCTATTTTGGTAATTACCTGCTATTCTCAGACAGTTGCCTTTTCCTGCAGAGAACTCTGCAGTCATCCTATAGGAAAGAATTTGATCTATTTTCCATCCTAAGGACTTTCTGATGCTTCCTTTAGTAAGAGTGACTCTTGTGTCACTGATGCCTGTATAAGATGCTCTTTAACGTTTGTCTTTTCCCCAGGAACTACTCTTCTTATCAGTCACAGTTCCCAAAGGGGGCAAAAAAGGAAGGAAGGAAGGAAACCAAAGAAGTCAACACTGAAGTGAGCAAAACTTACCAGGCATCGGTGGTAACCCTCAGCATCAAGCCGGATGAAGCAGAAAGAATTCCATGAGTTCAAGGACAGCTCAAGACAAGCCTGGACTACATGCTCAGACTCTGTCTTAAAGCCACAAAATTAAGTAAATAAATATTTTAAGTTAATTAGCAAAGCTCTTGAAAAACCTTGAAGCTTATGGCCATTAACTTTACTATTAATATGGCAATTCCTTCAATAGTTCATGGATTATTCTTCTATTGGTAAATAACAGATCTCCCTATCAAGTGTAGAAATCTTACCTGTGATCTGAAATTCTATGTTATTATATAATGAGATAGGAGTAACCACAGCCTGGGAACCACAGCTACCTTGACTTTAGAAATCTCATTATTCTCTAATCACCTCCCCACAGGACTGCATAATCTGCTGCCCCTGAGTAGACTACCAGCAAGTGTTGCAAGATATTTGATTGCACTGGGTAAAGATATAGCACTGTGATTGGTTTAATAAAAAGCTAAACAGCCAATAACTAGGCAGAAGGTATAACCAGGACTTGTGGACAGAGAGAGCTCCGGAAAGATGAAAAGCAGAGTCGCCAGTTAGATGCAGAGGTAGCAAGATATACAGTGAAAGGCCCCCGTCCCAGCCTGTCAGAATGAGAGAGAGAGAGAGAGAGAGAGAGAGAGAGAGAGAGAGAGAGAGAGAGAGGTGTGATTGTATTTTGTTCTTATTCACCCCCTTCTCTATTGCCCTCCTCTGTATGCCAGGACTTCTGTCCCCCTCACTGGCACCTTTTATACTACCAGGCAGCTCTCCCTTCTGTTTCCATGTCACAGGCATCTCATCATGTCACATGTATTCCATCCACTCTTTATTTCCTTCCTTCCCTCCTTCCTTAACATCTATTTATCTAGTCCCTCCCTCTCACAGTCCTATACTGTCACACACACACACACACACACACACACACACACACACACATCTCCTAGTCCATAGTTATCTTTGGAATCTACTGGGTATCTGGATATGTCACCTAGTGCCACTGTCAAAAGTTACTAACTGCTGTAGCACATGCCTTTAATTCCGGCACTCAGAAGCTAGATGCAGGTGGATCTCTGAGAGTTCAAGGTCTGGCCTACATAGAAAGAACTTGTCTCCACAGACAAAGTTTGTAACTTACTTTATTTGACTCCGAAGGCAACTTCTCTTTAACACACCCTTTCTGAGATTTAAATTTCTCAACATCAACCAAGTCTTAAATTTCAGTCTTCCTGATACTGATCTTTAAACTCATGGCATCAAAACGTGTTTGTTGACATCATCATGGTCCTATCAGCAAGGCTGACTCCCCTCATCAGCAATAGGCACCAATACTGCTGCCATTCCTGCTGCAGCATCTGTTCTCTCCCGAGACCTCAGCCTTCTTTATGGGAGCTTTTCTATTCCACTGGAGGATTACTAACCCCAGAGACACAAACTTGACAGCCAAGTATTACAGTGAGCAAGTATTACACTCCCAGTAAAATCTGTACTCCTCTCTGATGTGACTTCTTCACCTGAATTCACACACTAACATACCCTGTGTATGTAAAGTCAGTGTTAGCAGGTTCCAGGGATTTAAGAGTATTATCCCTCTAGGAAGTTCTGTTGTCTTAGAAGTGATGCCCAACACTTCCAAAGCAATGTTAGTATTGACTACTTGAGAAATACTTCTAGGAGAGCAAAAGACAGTCTTTCTGCATGTTCTACAGCTACATTTTCATGGTAGAAATTATATAATTAGACAAAGTGATTCAGAATGTGTCTCTAAGACAGATGCGGTAGCACATAATCCCAACACCCCAGAGGTGGAGGCAGAGTAATTAGGAGTTTGATACTGTCTCCAGTATATAATGAGTTAAAGTCTATTTTGGGCTACACAATTTGCCTTAAGACAATGAGAACAGGACAGGGGAGAGGAGAAGAAAAAAATCTCCATTAGCAGAAGATATAAATGACATCACATCTTCTCTGAAAATTCAACAAATTAATATAAACTGGTTAGTCACTTGTTGTAGGGAGAGGACCCCTTGTTTGTTCTGGCCTCCCGGCTATCTTACACCTGAAATAACCACACAGGAACTGTATTAATTAAAACACTGGTTGGTCCTTAGCTCTAGCTTCTTATTGGCTAACTCTTACATATTAGTTTAACCCATCTCCATTAATCTCTGTATCGCCACATGGCAGTGGCTTACCGGAGATTCTAACTGGTGTCAATCTCAGGCGGAGAATCCATGGCTTCTCTGACTCTGCCCTTGTTCCTCCCAGAATTCAGTTCTGTTTTCTCCCAGCCTACCTAAGTTTTGTCCTATCAAAAGGTAAAGGCAGTTTCTTTATTCATTAACCAATGAAAGCAACACATGAACAAAAGAACCTCCTACACCATTCACTATTGTCACAGATAATTTTGTAGCTCTAGTTCCTCTTAGACAGTGGGAACTTTCCCTACAGCAAAGGCTATTTAAGACATTCATGTAAGTAGCAAGGAATAAATACAACAAATTTTTACCAGGCTTTTTATTTCTAAGCCACTTGAGTCTAAAAATAGGTTGAAGTCTGAGCCATGCTTTCTTTACCATGGACTCATAACCCAGCCTCTTGAAATCAAGATTGATCACAGGGACTAAAAGAATTTTGTTTCTGAAACTGAGTTTGATGTCTTTGTCCAGCACATCCTCTGTGTATTAATCACTGTGCCACAGTGGTCATGTGAGATGGCTCAGCAGTTCATCTTCCAACAGCAGGAGGGGTCAGTCCTAAGTCCTGAGATCATATGCACTGTGCACGCCTACCGTCAATCAACTCAGCTCAGTCAAGAGTGTCATAGATGAATGTCCTGTGGTGTGGTGGTATGACTTCATCTATGCAAGGCAAAAAAAAAAAAGTGTGTGGGAAGGGAGATAGAGGGTGGGAGAAGCGTTGAAAAAGCAAAATAAAATGTAAGTGCTGCCGTTGTCATGTGGAAGGTAGCCTGGCACTCCCTGTCAACTGTAGGTAAACAGTCTCATCTGTGAGTCCTCAGAAGACCAACCTCAAACAGGGCTTGCTAAACAAGTGATAAACAAGACCAAGTCCAGACAAAATCTAGGTTGGTATGTGAGGCTGAAAACAGCAAATATTGTTTGGGGCTGAATGAGTAGCTGCCATATCTACCATGCATTTAATAGGGTTTATTAAGATAATAATGAAATCCCCACTCTCTCCACCCTCATTTTTATTTCGTGCCATCTAGAGCAAACTTGATTTCCTCCCATTCTCCCTAATGTACTCCACCAGAGCCCACATGTTAGCATATCTTGCTGACATCTGTCACTGCAATGTTCCAGTCCCATGGTGCGTGTTCTCTCTTGCTGCATCAAATAATAATTCTACTTTAGCTGGAAGAATGTGACTAGTAGTCTGAAATTTAATAATGTGTATGTCATTCAATCTGATTTCCCAAACAAACTGATTTCCTTTCTAAAACTGCTCATGTTATAACTAACATGATTCAGAAAACCAATACAAGCTGAGCTCCTGTTAAATACATAAATGTCTTCAATATTAACTAATACTTCCTCTAAAGAGGGGTGGCCTTCAGCTTGTTCTAAGGACTGGGGTATAATTCAAAGTCCTATAAGGTTCCAGGACAAAACTGGAATCTTTTCCGGCCTCACAGTGGGCAGTGTTGAGAACCGTGCTTATGAGAAAGGGTTTGTATAGAGTCAAACCTGCAGACACTCTAAGGAAGGCGTTATCAACTCTACCCCTTCTTAACAAAAAAGAACAAATGAAGGAGGGTCAGTGTTTGTATCTGAATAACATGCCTCAAAAGTCTCGTCTTTGATTTCCAGTTCCTGATAATGTTTTTGCATAAGGTAGCTCTTTCCCTCTCTTACAGCCCAAACACAAAGCTCCTTCACATTGCTGTGAAGCAGTTAGAAAAAGGAAGTCACGCAGATACAGGACCCCCATTCACAGTTTGGGGAAGAAGGTGTGCTCAGAACACCCAGAAGTTAATCTTCTTTGCTACCCTCCCCCAAATAACTGTTCGGAGGATAATCAAACAAGACGTTAAGCCTGCTAAGAATTTTCAATTTTATGATGATAATTTGTACTAAGAAGTTTGAATCTCACTTAACAGGAGCTATTCCATGCTTGAGAAGTATTTTATTTCCTTAGGGAGATTAGTGAAGGAGGCCTAGCTATAAAATGATTGATAAGATCTCAAATATTATTCATACCCATATGCAAAGTCAAGCTAAGGGAACATGTAGAACTGGCACCATTCCTACAATGTCACCTCTCTACTGTCTAAGGCTGAGTGACTCGGAGTGTGAGCCTACCCTTGTGGGGTCACAGCCAGATCAAGGTAATCGTTGGTCTGCCCTGTATCAGTGGTATCTTTTCACTGACATGAATCATATTCTTGGGGTTGCAAGAAAATTCTCACTTGTTTAAATGAGAACAGGAGGTTTTGGCATTACACCCACTTTTCCCGTAGTCTTTCTGGGATACATTCTATTTACTTGACTTCATTCAATGAGCAGCTTATAATTGAAAACAAGTTAGCTAAAAATGTACCTTCCATTTAAATCAAGAATGAGAGAGAAAGAATGAGCTATTTAGACACACTGCCACTGTAGCCTACAGCTTACCAGGATATTTGGTGGCAATTAACAAGTCATTTTAATAAGAGTCAGCTGCTTGTCCCTAAAATATATGGTATTCCATAAAAACAGTTATAATTCCTCAACACAAAACAATTGATGAAATGTCTTTCTTTCTTTCTTTTTGTTTGTTTTTGTTTTTTGAGACAGCATTTCTCCATGTAGCCTGGCTGTCTTGGAACTCACAGTGTAGACCAGTCTGACCTCAAACTCACTGAGATCCACCTGCCTCTGTCTCCCAAGTGTTGGGATTAAAGGCATATGCCACTACTGGCCTGGGGACAAGATTTCTCAACATTAAATATCTATCCACTCAGGTTTCAAATTTCTTCATGGTCCTATTATAGCAATCAAATATTTGAGACATCTTATTATATCAGGATTCAAGTAAGTTTGAAATTTAGCTACTCAGCTCAGCCTCACTACAACATATATAGGACTAGTGGCTATCACAGTGAACATAACATGTATATAAATATTTTCAACATCTCAAAAGATTTGGTAGGTTTTCTTCCTCTTCTTATCCCCCACCCCAGTGTCTCCCTCCCTCTCTACCCCTTCTTTTCTCTTTCGTTTTTTCCCAGTATAATTTTCTATAGTCTGAATTTTCCTTATAGTGCCCCCATGATGTTACTAAATGCGTTCATCCTCCTCTTGTGTTTTTCATAAACCAAGAGCTGTGTCAAGGTACTGATGGAAGTTTCCCTTTAATTAATTTGTTGTTAGGAATGCTTCTCAGATGAAGTTTCGGGTCTTCTGCTGTGTCAGCATGGAGACATGAGCATCTATTTATCTATATGTCTCTTATGAATAACCAGATTACAAGTCCTGTTTTCCACAGACACTGATCACCCATTTCTATGTTGAGTTTTGGGTGTTTGCAAAATAACAAAACTCTGCATCTCACCTTATTGCTTTAAATTGATACTTCATCTATAACATAGTATATGGAGCCTTCTCTTATCAAAGATTCACTTATTTGACATACAGTTCTTAAAGAACATAGCGTTATGTCTTTCATTTGTTTAGTATATTTTAGAATTATCCATTGATTCCTTGTTAACTTAGGAAGGAGACAAATGCCAAGGAGATGTTCATTGCTGTTTTGTCTGGAGGGTAAGGTTATCACACACTCAATATTTGATATATTCTAATTAATTACAGAGTGTTATGATCTGTTTGGATATTCAAGTTGTCTGATCTTTGACTAGTGGGCACCCTTTCTGGATAAGCTCTGAACCTTCTTGCTCTGTTCCCAATATCTGTACAGGTCCCCTTGCCTTTTGTTCTGATGGGATATTCTAAGAAATTACAAAGCTGATGTATTCTAGACAGAGATGGAATCACACTTCTATGGAGACTGAGCTCCTGTTAGCCCCATTCATAAGCCAGAGTCCAACAGGTGAGTGGTGTTCGCTGATGTTACGTAGCTTAGCGACCTGACTTGGAAAATTATATAAGAAAACAAATTCCAAGCTAATCTTTCTGTTTCAAATTTAAATCAGTTTAGTTTCATATTTCCAACTGCTTTCCTCTGCTCTGAATGTTTCAATTCTGGGAAATATCAATGTACTTATTGTTCTCCCTATAACAGAAACAAGCAACACACACACACACACACACACACACACACACACACACACATATATACACACACACTCTAGACTAGCAGTACCACTGTGAAAACCAATGGGGTAAACATTTCCTTTCTTTAAAGTTGTGTGTGTATGGCCTAAAGATTTAGCTCATCCAAGACAGAAAATCAAAATGTTGCACTCTCAATTCACTAGGATCATTCTCTCTGATTGAAGCATGGACTTAATAAACAACGCTCTTCATTTTATCTTTCACTGTTTGTACAGCAGTGCAGAAGCATCGCGTGTTTCTAAAACCCAGCGTGTACAGCAAAGGACTCGGAGCAGCCTCTCAGCGTTTGTCTCCTGGACCAGTTCCCTCCCTCCTGCTAGTTGCGACCATTTCTTCCACACTTTTCTTCCCTGTGACAATGACAGCCTCTTGGCAGCATTACAGAATCCTTTTCATTTTAATGATTTCACTGAGAGCTGGGGCACGAAGGACAGTGGAGGTGCAAAGGAAAGCGGAAGCAGTGGAGAGAAGAAAGGAGAGGCACAAGGAGAGGTTGCACGGAGCACTGGCCAGGTTCCGCCTCTGCCCTGCCGGTCTCTGGTTGTGTGGACAGCGTCCCTACCGAGCACACAGTGAACAGGAAGGCGAAAGGTTGCCTGGTGAAGAGACACCACGGCCAAGGCAACTCTTATGAAAGCATTTAATCCGGGGCTTTCCTACAGTTTACAGTTAGTCCGTTATCATTATGGTGGGGGCTGTGGAGATAGGCAGGCAGGCGCGTTGCTAGAGCGATAGCTGAAAACTCACATCCTGATCTACAGACAGTAAAAGAGAGAAACTGGGCCCAGCATTTGAAACCTCAAAGCCCAGTGACACAGTTTCTCCAACAAGACCACATCCACTCTAAGAGGGTCACACCTCCTAATCCTTATAATCCTTCTCAAATAGTGTCATTCCCTGGTGACAAAATATTCAAATATGTGAAGCTTTAGGGGCTATTTTTAGTCAAACCACCACACCTGGAAAGACATATTGCCTCTCAAAAAGAAATTTTGATTTAGGAATCAAAATAGTCTCGTTCATCAATGATTTTGTGTGTGTGTGTGTGTGTGTGTGTGTGTGTAGTTAACAACAGCTTTTATTGTTCAACAGAAGGGGATCCAAAGCATAAAAGGCTCTTCTTCAGAGTGTTTGTGTCTGCAAAGGTTTGTTGGTGTTTTTCGTCATTTGTTTCATTTTTTTAAGGAACCCTTTTTTATTCCTTCTATAAAATAAACTGATTCATTTTATGTGTACTATAACTGATTTGCTTTTTGTGCCCTTAGATAAATCATTTTGCACTTGACTGCTTTCATGTAGTGACACATGCCGGGGATCCAGTCCCAGCAGCACGTGAGGCAATGCAAAGACTTGCTCTTCATTGGGCGCTGCAGGGTGTCCCCTGTGCGTCACTGTTCATCCAGCCACAGCTCTATAAGGAACGCATCTCACTTCCTGTCTTTTCCTACCTGAAAGTGGTGCTGTTATGAATAATTCATGCATAAAATGTTTCCATAATTTTGTATTTGCCACCAAGCTCGATGAGATGAGTTCAATACCCAGGATCAACATAAGGAAAAGAAAGAAAGAAATGACTCCCACAAGTTGTCCTGACCTCTGTACATGTGCCATGGCATACACACACACACACACACACACACACACACACACACACTAAAAATAAAAACAATTTTTTTTCTAAAAAAAAAAAATCAAAGAACCTATGTTTTAAAAGGTGGGCATAGTCTTAGGCAGGCCTGTAATCCCAGAGCTTGTGGGAAGTAGAGTCAACAGATCTCTGGGGCTTAGTCCAGGGTCAATGAGAGAGCCTTTCTCAAAGGGACAAAGTGGACAGTCATAAAGTGGGAAAACTGACACTTTCTTCTGGCCTCTACCCTGTGCATGGTGGCTAACACCCATCCACACACATGCAGACACACATACAACATACATGTGCTTACACACACACACTCCAAAATAAAATAAATGAATGAATGAATGAAAATTTAAAAATTTATAGCACAGATAACTTATTCAATGAAGATTAAGATAAAGAGCAGGCAAGTTAATGCTGTTGTTCTGTTGAGTGGACAAGTTGTGCCTGTCAAAATGCTTTCCAGAGAAGTATGATTTTGTCCATTAGAAGTGTTGTAAGTTTTGTCAGAGAAGGATTTTGGTTTTGGTTTTGGTTTTGTTTGTTTGTTTGTAGTAGTCAGTGGAGGGTATGTAGACCCATAACTTGTCAAAACACAGAGAATAAATGACGATTGAATGTCTACTTATAAATGGACCCTCGCCATCACCTCATGTAGGGCTCAGGGCACGCTATGGAAAAGGGGTGGAAGATGTGAAGGAAGCAGGGAGGATGAAGCATTGATTTGCAGGCATGACGTGGCTGTCACAGTCATGATCTCTCAGCAGCTGTCGTTACAGACTCAGAATCCGCACAAGATGAGCCTGACAGGACCCATCACGGAAGGCATTCAAGGGGCCCCCTCCGTCTCTGGTCTCTGAGGATTTGTGTGCAGCTATTTGATGCTGGAGGGAGAGCTGTGGTCCTCCTAATAGAACCACTAATAAAGTGGACAAGCTCCTACCTATAAATAGTCCCCCAACTGTGCTCCTGTGAGCAACTCTAAAGACTCTTCATTAAGTAACAAAAAGAATAAAGGACAGAAAATTAGCAAGCAGGCTAAGTGGGAAGAGGAAAGGGATTAGGGGTAGGGAGACAAGGGTGGTGTGAAGAGAACACTCCAAGCTGCCAACGGAGAAAAGACAGCAGCAGTACCCAGGTAGAAACTCTGCAAACTTCAATATCAACCTCCCAGGCAAGATGTAGCCCCAGTGCAATGGTGGCCAGACTGTGGCATGGATGACTAACTACTCTTTGGATCCACAGGAGGGAACTAGTGTCTGGTATGGGAAACCTGGCTAAGAACACATGGCTAAGGAAATCATGGGCCCTAGTGAGGAACTTACTACTGTCATTTAGTTAAATTGATGTGGCATCAAACTACCGCCTACATATCAGTATATACTCATAAACAAATGTTTCTCCTGACCTTAATTAATTAAAGAAGTTTCTCTTTGCAGGAACATATAATAAATTTGTGGCCACTCAAGTTGTTGAGAATAAGTGAACAATGAGTGCTGAGCCTAAACAAAATGCTTGTATGACTTCCTCTAAAACTCAGGGAGCATGGCTTTAAAATGGCGGAACGAATGCAAGAGACAGAAGGAGAGAAGGGCAGTGAAATGCCATCATCTGAATGTGAACAGTCACATTGCAATGCTGAGCTCATAGCAGCCTTGCAAAAGATTGGCCTTTTCAACAATCAGTCATGAGCGGGGGGGAGGGGGGGCTTATGGGAACATACCCCTCCCTGGAAAACTTTTGTCTGAGAGAAGGGGGATCATTATCTTGATTTGTGTACCCACTTTTGAGCTCATCCAGATGCAATAACTAGCTCCAAGCTAATAGTTACACAGAGGGCCCAGATTAAACCCAGTAGTTCCTCAAGGAAAGGGGGGAAAAAAATACACAGATGTGGGAAAGGGATTTGTAGAAAGAAGAAAGAGTGTTGACCGTTTGTGGCATCCCATAGTTTTATAGTTTTACATTTTGTGTGTCTCTTCCTTTTTGGAAAAACCTACCTAGTACAAGCCACCGCATGCACAGACTGCCCAGTGACTGGGTTGGTTCTCCACAGCCCTTGGTGTAGTACAGAGTCCAGCCGTTACCATTCTCCCGCGTTGCTTCGACGCGGGATGTTTCTTTTGTACATTTTGGCTGCAGTATTGGTGGTAGAATATACTTTGATGGATCATCTCTACTTCTGTATTTATTTATTTATTTATTACTAGACCTCAACCACAGTCTTCTCCCCTCCACTCTCTGCCGTAGGATGTACTGTATGTAGTCATGCACTTTGTATTAATATATTAGAAATCTACAGATCTGTTTTGTACTTTTTATACTGTTGGATACTTATAATCAAAACTTTTACTCTAGGGTATTGAATAAATTTAGTCTTACTAGAAAATAAAAAAAATAAAAAAAATAAAAAAAAGAGTGTTGACCAGGGGCAAAAGGAAAATAAGAGAGGGTAGCTGTGAGTATAATTAGAGTAATGCATATATATGGATTTGTCAAAGCCAGATTTAGTTAATAAACAGTGAATATAAGAGAGGACCAAAAGGAGCAAATATCATCAAGATAGATTATGCAGATGTATGAAAATGTCATAATGAAATGTATTATTACATATAAAATCAATATATATTGATTTCAAACTTGAGAGTACGAATAAAAATATTATATGAAAATTAACATAAAGAGATGAAGACAAGAGTGGCCATGTTTACAAAATTACCCGAAGGGAAAATGGACTTATCATAAAAATGAATGTTGTTTACAAATACATACAAATAAAAGGACAAGATGGAGGGAGAAAATAGCCAAAAAATGAAAATGTATTTGAAATATTTCACAGGAAGTTAAAACTGTAGGAGACAGAGAGGAGAAATGATACATAATTTGTGACTGGAGGAAGCAGAAAGACTATGTAGGGCTGAATACACAATGCAGGACTCTTTAATTCAAGATTTTACAGATTATGAAGGCAGAGTATCTCAGGCAGGTACCAACATCATGAAAGCAGTGAGTCCTTTCCTAAGAGAGTCCATGGAACTGGTTCACTTACATCCAAAGGGAACTCTAAAACCACTATGAGCTTGTGACCATCAAATGTCAATGCTGCAACATATGAATGCTAGAGACACTGCTAGCAAAACAGGAGGCAATCGGGAATGCAGGAAGCCTTGATCCAAATCCACCAACAGCCCCAGATATCACTAAGTTCTAAATGTATGTACAAGAGCAATAATAGCCAAAATTGGCTTATTCTAATACCTTGCTGTATACTTTTTCATGGTGTATGTGCTTTAGATAATTACAAGGCAAAATAAAAATTTACTAAACCAGTGTCTGAAAACTAAAAACAACAGATGGATACAAGGACAGATTGGTGGCAGCCACACGGGGGGAAAATCTGTGTCACTATAAATTCTGTCATTCATACATCTTTATGGAAATGGTCTGTAGGAAAGGGACAAGATTTTGACGTTTCCTAGTGATCATCTTGCTGGTGGATGTGTGAGCAGATGTCTGTGTGATGCAGAGAGGAACAAATGAATGAGTCTCTATTTTTGACTTTTGATTTATGCTATTCAAGAAGCAAAATTAAATTAATAAGGAAGGGTAGGGAAGCAGTAAGTCTGGTTTCTTTTGAAAGTATTTAACTGTAGATGTGTCAGACAATTGCACAGCTGAATTCTATCAAAATATGAAGCAATGTCATTTAAACTTTTACAAAGCATGGATTAAGAAGGAAATTCTAAATGCTGTTAATAGAACATACTATTGACATCTGACAAAGGGAATACACACACAAAAAGCCACATTCAGTTATGCATAGATTTAATCAGATTATCATTTCTTCATACTCCAACAAAGCAGCTGATAAAATTTTACATTTATTTACACATGGGAAGGGGGTTATATGTATAATGCTTCCCTCCCTCTTTCTCTCTCTCTGTATGTGTGTGTGTTTCTCTGTCTCTGTATGTGTGTGTATATGTGTATGCAGGTGAACGTGCATACAGAGGCCTCCTCTGTCAGTATCCGCTGTATCCTCTGTCAACAGGGTCATCTCTCACTAAATCTGGAGCTCACTGTTCTTTCTGGGTAGGCTGGCAGCCAGCAAGCCCACAGCAACTCCACCATCTCCCCACTCCTCAGCACTAGGGTAACCATGCAAACCATGACTCTCTGTTTATGTGGGTCATGGGAATCTAAGCTCAGATTCACGTGCTTGTCAAGGAAGTATCCTTGTCTGCTGAGTCATCTCCCCAACCGGGTAATATGTACATCTTGATGACACAGGTCAGAGTGACCAGATACTTCAGTCGGTAGAATACAGCAGTCTTAATGGCACACATGTACTTGTTTAATTATATGTCACATAGAAAAGTATTAAAAAAACCATTTTTTTAAAAAAATAATAACCTATAAGAGCAAATGCTATTAAAGATTTCTTACTGAAAATCTAACTGGAGGTCCAGTGAGGTGGCTGAAATGGATAAAGGTGCTTGCCACCAAGCCCGATGACCTAAGTTAGTTCTCCAGGACCCTCATGGTAGAAGAAGGGAACTGGCTTCTGCAAGGCATCCTTTGACCATCACATCCACACCGTGACTCTTGTATATGCACACTGACATACACACAGACAAAGTTAATAATAGAACTAGCTGGAGTGGATTTACACATAACCATCAAAATATATATTAAAATTAAAATTCTTTGGAGAAATTCTTGAAGCTGGGTGAGCACACCCCTAGGACATGGCAATTCCATCCTATGTCCCACAGAAGCTATTGCCCAGTTATAAGAAGAGATTGAAGATGATGAACTAAAAAATTCATTGCTTCAACAGAGGAGCTAGACAACAAAGATGTTTGTCCAAATAGGAACTGTAAATAAAATAAAATACTCTAGAATATTTAAAAGGATCTAGCTCTATGCTTGGTGATATGGTAGCTACAAATATTACAATTTTGAGCCAAGAAAGCAAGGAACCAAGTAAGATTTAAAGCACAATACTATTTAGATAGGTTTTTCAAAATGTGTGAGATCCTAGATTTCAACAGTACCACAAAAGCCAACAACAACAAAATCCTACTGTATTGGATACATATACATGCTTTTAAGTGAAGGAAGGGTGATAAAAATGTGTCTATTACATACACAAGGACAAGAACAAAGAGACAGTATCAGAGAAAAAAAAGAGGAAGAATATTTAAATATGGGGGGTGACTTTCTCTTGAGAAGTCTACTCCCACTCTCTTGGGTGAATACTCTTCTCCCTATTAACCTCAGTGATTAATACGAATTATAAAAAAATCTCTTCTTAATAGACTCCAACCCTGCTTGAATCTTTTTAAATTAAATTTATTTTTGGCAATTTCATACATGTGCATAATGCACTTAGATTACGTTCACTCCCAAATTGTCTTTTTTTTTAACTCTCCCTCCCAACCCCATCAACACCCACTCCTCCTTACAAGTCCCTTTTCCACATTAGTGACTTTTCATTTGGTTTTGTTAACCACTGAACTTAACTATGGTCATGGGTATTGAACTTTCTGCTGAAGTTTGGTGGGCTCTCCAGTGAATACATATTGAAGACAATGCCTCCCTCTCTCCCAGCATCCACCAATAGCTCCACAGAGAGGGGTATGGCCCCATGGACTCCCTCATCCATGACTGACTACTAACAGACCCAGACTTGTGCAAATCTAGTAGCACCCACAGTTCCTGTGAGTTCATGATTGTAATAGCTATGACATGCTCAGTAATGTTTCCCAGGTCTTCTTTCTACCATTGAAATCTCTTACATTCTTTCCTGACATACAGAGAGTGGTATCTGTGTACTGTCTAAGACAGAGCACTCAGCTATTACTTATTCTTAGCACCTTGAGCAGTCAGGCAGTCCCTGTATTCTACAATAGTCACTGAAAGAGAAACCTCTTTGATCAACGGTGAAAATAATATGTCTATGAGCATAAACATAAATATTTAGAAGGCAGCTTGATGCCATGAGAAATACTTTAGAGGCAGTTGGGTGCATGTCAAGTAAGTAAAACCATAGAAGCAACTTCCCCTCCTTAGCCATGACGGGGTTTTGACCAGCTTTACAGTACCAGATATGAATTCTCTCTTGTGAATCTTGTTTCAGATCCCATCACAGAGCCATTGGTTACCCACTAACGGTCATGCCACTATTGCATTAGTGAATGCATCTTGTATGGTAGATGTGTTGCCATAGTTCAGAGGTTTCAGAGCTGTGTAGGAATATCAATGGCTTTTCTCTTCCAGTAACATGATTTGCACTCTCTGGGACTGAAAACTAACCAATGAAGAGGGAGCTTCCAGGTGAATTCTAACTCTGTCTCTCTATTTACAAGTGCTGGGTGTAGAGTATTTATCAAGAGAGTCTCATTATCCAGTTTTGGTGGGTAACCATGAGCAAGAGAATAGCTTTTTCTACTTTGTGTGCATCTCTGAGACCTTCCTCACAAGGAGTATCTCACAAAGCTGGCATTAAGATTTTATTTGATCAACCATGGTTTTTAAGATTGACATGATTCACCCATATGAAAAGCCAAATGTGAATTGATGATACTTAAGGAGCATGACAGTTTCTATGCATGAAATGAAAATCAACTTAGTTTATTGAAACAACAGTCGTTCTACTTTTAAATAACACACATATAAATTGATGGTGCTATGAGATGAAATTGCAAATTCAAACAAAAATGAAAATATGCCTCTGAAAATGAATGACACATTTGTACTGTGAAATTTCTTCCGACTGTCTACAAGGCTCTTCCTTGTTGTGGGGACATCAGGATGTCCCTTCCCTTAAGGCCGAATAATCTGCTCTTGTCAGCATACACCACCTACTGTTTGTCCATCTATCAACACACACTTAAGTTACTTCTGCTTTGGGATGCTATAATAATACTGCCAGGAACATGAGTGTTTTCATCTGACTTTTAAACAGTAGTTTGGGTCTTTAAGCAGATGAACTCAAGCAAATTCTGTCAGGGAACTGAAGTCCCCCACCCCGGGAAGAACTCATCAGAACTGTGAATAAGCATGACAAAATGGTCCCATCTGTTAAATCTAAGACACACACATGGTTGCTTCCATATGTGTATATATTTAAATTATTTCATAATTAAACAAAAAGGTAAAAAAGAAAACTTTAAAGATCAATGTAATAAAAAATGTTCTGCACAAAGCTTAGCAGTTGGAAAACATCCATTGTCCCATCTGTACCCAGATCTCCTGCTCTGTGACTTTTCTTGAGGAAGATGTGAACTTAGGTCTGTTCAGTTCAGATATGTCCCAGATGGCAAAACAAAGGACTTATTCCATCAAAGTCAAACTTAGTAGGCCAGCTAAGCTTGTCGGAGATGCCTAAGGGGAATGAGTGGCCCAAAGGCAGCTGTGTCACCACAACAAGGGTTGGTATTCATGAAAACTTATTTCCTGGAGCTCTCTGTTCAATTTGCAGAAGTTCTCACCAAAGCCTCATTCCTGAGGAATCACAACCTTTCAAGGCTTTATAAATCTTAAGTGTCAGGAACGTCATGCACCTTGTACGTTTAGTTGATTCCCTGAGCTGTCCTGCGAGCCTCCTTCCAAGAGACACCGTCTCAACTCAGAGGGAATGGCTATACCACCCTCCCACAGCATTGCAGATGAAGCCAGAAACTTCTCCCTCTGCCACTTATCACAATTTTCTGTCATTATCTTTGATCTGCAACTAGGTGTTCTTTGTGAAAATCTTTTTTCTGTATGACTGTTTTTAGTGATATTTTGTCTTTTTTTTTTTTTTTTGGTTTTTCGAGACAGGGTTAAATAAAGCTTGCCAAAAGATCAGAAGGGCAAAGCTAAACCAGAAGAGGTCAAGCAGTGGCACCACACACCTTTAATCCCAGGATTTGGGGGACAGAGGCAGGTGGATCTTTGTTAGTTTAAGACTACTCTGGGCTACACAAGATCAGTGCAGAAACAAATCCAGGTAGTGGTGGCCTTTAATCCCAGTACTAGGGAGTCATACGCCTTTAGTCCCAGCACTAGAGGGAGTATAAAATGAGAAGAGAGAGATAGACTTAGGCTGCTTAGTCTGCGGTCTCCTAGCCTTGGTGGAGGAAAGACTTCTCTAGAGGTTTGGCTGCTTTGTTTTCTGGTTTTCAGGTTGGACCCCAACATCTGTCTCTCCAAAGGCTTTGCTTACATTTATGTCTGTGCACCATGTATGTGAAGTGTCCATGGAGACCAGAAGAGGGCATCAGATTCCCAAAACCTGGGGTTATAGACAGTTACTAGATACCCTGTGGATTCTAGGAATTGAGTCTAGATTTCCTGAGCCATTTTAGTAGCCCCTATGCTTGCTCCTCATTCCGGAAGCGGTTGCACTTTTACCAGGACCAGCCATGAGTTGGGTGCTTCTCTGAGAATGATAGGACTGACCCATCTGCAGAGTTTAGACCATGGCTGTCTCTCTGGAAGCGGTTTCTCCAGTTTTCCCTATTTATGATGTCCACAGCCTAGCGGAGTACCTCACGCACAGGTTCTTAGCCAAGAGCCCTGGTGCTGTTTGATGATATCTGTAAGTAAGAAATCCTACCTCACCTCCCCACGCACATGTATTTACTAGAATAACACATTCTAATACAACTATTAAGTAGGTCAAGAAGCAAGATGTCTGCTGTGGCTTCTCCATAGGCTGGGAGAGGACCCTGAGGTTGAGGTCCTGAGGACTACACAAAGACCAAGGACAGAAGCTTGAAATTCATGCAGAAGATGCTGCAAAACTTGTTTTCCTTCTCAGAGAGTAAAACCAGTCTTTGTTTCCTTACCCCTGTGTTCTTCTGACATGACAGGACAGAAGATAAATATGAAGGGCTGTTATCCCCGAATCCAGAACATTCTGCACCTCTGCAGAGGCTGAGCAGCCAAGTCTATGCAGTTGCCTCGCCCTCTGAGATCCAATGTAAACCCATATTGCTGTTGCATTAATCTTCATCTCCTTTATCATCTTCTAAACATCTAATAAGTCATCCTCCACCTCGGATATGGTCTACGAATGCAAAGCCCAGGAGCCATGGTCTCCTGGGAAGATGAGAACCTTCGCAGTGTGGGAGGACTCACAACTGAATAGATGAGAGTGGTGAGAGAGAGGGGGGAGGGAGAGAAGAGAGAACACAAGCAACCAGGGTTCTGTCAACCCAGTACACTCCTGATCAATGTCAGTGTAGAGTTTAAGGGGTGTAAATGGCAACAGGATTACTGCTGGAATGGACAGGGGGTAGACCGTACCTGAAGCTCACACTGAGTCAGCAGGCAGACCATCTGGAGTGGAACACCTGCTGTGCAGTGTAACAGCTGTACGACATTGGGCAAGTCATTTGTGTCTCTAGTCCCAGTTTATGCATTAGCGGACTGTTAATAACAACCATACCTGCCTTGCTATAAATAATAAAGGAGTTGATATACACCAGAAAGCAAAGGGCGTGTGGTAGAACTTTATATTGAATTTTTGCTGCTATTTTAATTATATACACACATAGTGCTTTAGCGAGAAGCTTCAGACACATTCTGGCACTAAACATAGACCTATTAATATATGTATCTGAGCATCACGCTTTCCTTGGAGAAAGATGAAAGTTAAGAACAACCGCAGACGTCCTCTCCTCACCGAGCCCTGCAAGAGTGAAGTGTTTGGCATCTTCATGGCCCACAAAAGCTCAGATCGCCCGGGAACCGGGGCAAAGGCTCTAGAACTGGTCCCGGCAATGTGGCTTGCCCGGAGTTCTAACTTCTCCCCTCTGATGTTCAGGATTACATAAGTGTTTGAATTCAGATGTCAGCCCAAGGTTTCTGATTATTTTTGAAATCATCTGATTTGGAAACACTTCCTTTTAGAAAAGAAACAGTTCTTTTGCCACAGTGATGATGTTAGGAATTAAATCATGGTGCTAGAGTTCTTAGTAATTCTCCTTTTCTTCATAATACCGCTGAGAATATCACAGGAAACCTATTGTTGGGTTTTTTTTTAACTGTTAAAAATAGAATGACCCAATGTTCCCTTCTTGTTCTTTCCATACTCAGTAAAATGTTTTGCTCAATATTAGGGAAGACTGCTTGATATTATGCTTCTTATAAGGGATGTATTAAGGATGGTGAGAATGTTCTAGATCTTGATTCTAATACCAGTTACATATGTGGAATTTATCCACGCAGAATGGCTAATTTTATTGAATATAAATTATGCTATTGTGAAGGTGATTTTTTTAACACTTCATAGAACAGAATTTCCAAATGTAGCCATTTAGTTGAATATAAATTACAGCTCAATAAAGTGTGTATGCAATAAATCACCATGTAGCACAAATGCTGTGGATTCTAGAATCTGGCACATTGTGGGAAGGGAAGGGAAAAGGTCAGATGAGTCTAGAGAGAGCAGAAAGTTTGTGTAATGGGACCAGAGAGATGGCCATCAGCAAAACGCTTATCTCGTAAGCACACAGACCTGAGTTTAATCCCCAGAACCCATGAAAAGCCAGGCATGAGGGTGACATTTGTAATTCCAGAGCAGAGGAGGCAGAGTCAGGCAGATCCCTGGGGCTTGCTGCCCAGCCAGCCTCGCCTACCAGGTGAGTTCCAGATAGAGAGGTTTTTTTCACCCTTTCTCTCTCTCCTCCCGCCCCCCTCGCCCACCACACACACAAAGTGAACTGTACCTAAGGTTGTGCTCTGACCTACACACACATACGCACACACAAAAATACACATGCATTAGGAAGCCAGCAAACACTCCCATAGAAATGGGACCATCACCCAGGCTAGCTCTGTGGAAAGGAGATTTTTATCCACACAGCTCAATGAGACGTGTGACATTTGCAATATATACTCACCCTAATCATTGATGCTAATCTGTGATACTCATCCCTGTCACTCTTCTAAACATGTGAACAGTTTCCTTTTCTTTCTGTTTTTCTTTTTTCCTTGGGGAGGTTGTTTCTTTGTTTTGTTTTGAGACAGGGTTTCTCTGTGTAACAACTCTGGCTGTCCTAGAACTTACTCTGTAGACCGGCCTGGCCTCTAACTCACAGAGCTCTGACTGTTTCTGCCTCCTTAGTGCTGGGATTAAAGGCGTGTACCACCATGCCTGGCTCAGTTTCTGTTCTTTTAAGGTAGTGGTGTTATTCCGTGGAAAGCATGTTTGCACATTTCTCCGACTTACAGTGGGAGGAAAATGTTCCCTTCACAAGAGCAGTAAAAAGGAAGTAACTAAAGCTTGTCGCCCAGGCTCTCCCACTAAAGAGCTGCTCTGTTCAGCGCTGGTTTCCAGGCCAGGGACAAAGAAAGACATAGCAAACAGAATCTGAAATTTTTAAGACCTAGTGAAGCAAGTGTTACCATGATCTCTGAAAAGTACAAGATAGATTGGAAGACCACAAACTTTAATTCTCTTAGCTTATGCTGAGATTGGTGTTTCATTGCTTGATTCTGTTGGGGGAGAGCGCCGGGGAATGGATTTAGGGGCTTGCACGTGCTAGCGAGTGCTCCACCAATGAGTTGGTACTCAGCCACTGGTGTTTTGAGAAAAGGCCTCATCGTGTAGGCTAAGCTGGGATCTTCTCCCTTCCAAGTGCTGGGATTATGGGTCTATGCCACCTCATCCAGCTTATTGTTTTGATTCCATGGAAAACAAAGTCCTTGATTTATTAATTTACAAGCTTGGAAAAGCTAAGGAAGAAAGAAAGGAGTAGGTGAGGGGGGCAGGAATTCCACAGTGGCCTTTCTTTGGCTCACAGCAGTAGCCTGGCTCTCAAGACAGATGGCTCTAATTTAAGGGGAATTAAATGTACAATATTGAACTAAAAGTGCTTTTTATAGTGGGACTAGGATTGTCGAAACATATGACAGCCTTATCTCATTGACCGTAGAGACTTCCCTGCAGTCAGGTTAATGAGATGTATTTTAACTGGAAGCTTAAAAGCATGTCAAGCCAACACAAACTTGGTTTGCTACGGTCCTTTCTGAGTTCCCTTCAACCTAACTTCTAGAGCAAGGGCAAATCTAGAGAAAGCACATGGGATGGATGATTCCAGGCTCTCGTGACCTAATGCCCTGCCAAAAGCCTGCTCTGAGGAGCGGTCTGATGGATGCAGTCCAACAGGGTCTTCCTTTGCTTGATCAGCTGCAACCACAACCCACAGTGTGACCAAGACACTCTGCGCTGCTGAATTCGGCAGGAAGTCCAGCCTCATACCCAAGCCATCGGCTAACCCCAGACTGCACAGGTTAGCGTGACAACCACAGTGCATGCAGTTCATGGGCACCTGAAACATGGCAGGCAAATTGAACGGTGCTGTGGATAAGCCAAATCTGGATGGCTTGATAGGAAAAAGAATATAAAGTATGTTGATTACCTATTTTGTGATTAATTTTACTTTGTATCATAGGGTGATGAAATGTAAATTTCAAACTTCTCTGCTTTGATTTTTTAATGAATCTTAGGGTTTTTAGATTACTTATGGTCTCAAGTTGGATTTATGTTGGACAACCCTACCCGCTGGCTTTGTTTCCAGCTCTTACCCAGGCCTGAGTCCTGTTCATCACCATATCCCCGCAGTCCCCAAGAGTGCTCTTCAAAGGGACCTTCCATCTTAGAAGGCTGCTAATTGTGGGGTGTTGATGTTACCACTACAGGCCTTGGATTTTAGGGTCTTGATCCCTTCCTACAGTGCTCATTTTTCTATTCACTTGGTTACTCCAAGTCGGAAGGTACCCCACCTTTGATTTAAAAAAAAACCATTCTATTGGGACCTTAGGAAACTAGGCACAATGGTACGGACCTGTATGCAATCCCAGCACTTGGGAAGCTGAGACAGAGAAGCACCACAATTTCAAGGTTATCTGGACTACACAGCAAGACACTGTCTCAAAAAAAATATCTAAAATCTGTAACAAGAAGTACTATGAATAAAATAAAGCTAATTTTCACTCTGACATCTCTTCCTGTCACGTCGCACTCACCAGATGTGAGACACACTCCAGCTACATGAGGACCTCATTCTATCTACGTGACATCAGGATGTCTCCCCAACTCAGTCCTCCGCATACACTGTCCCCTCCGTAATGACACTTTTCTTTCAGACTCCACACAGCCACTTACACTGAAAGATAGAGAGCAACTCTGAGGTCAAACTCAAGGTCGACTTCCCTCTCCCGTGGCAGCTCCTGGGGTTCTCTCTTCAGCTCCTGTTAGCTGCTTTCTGTTGCTCTGATAAAACCCAGCAAGGCAACTTACCTAGGCAAGGGTTTTTGGGGTTTTTTTTTTTGTTTTTGTTTTGTTTTTTTGTTTTTGTTTTTTTGAGTTTAAAGATTTCAGAAGGAAAAAGGAAGAATCTATGAAGGCAGAATGGAGGCATGGTCCATTGAGCAGAAAGCTGAAGGCCCTCACCTTTTAACCAGTGGTATGAAATAGAGAAAAACAGAATTGAGATGACCTGAGTCTACAATCTCTCAAAGCCTGACTCCAGTGACAAGTCTCTGTCAAGGCCACACCTCCAAAGTTGCAAAAACGGCACTGAAAACCAAGCATTCAAATGCCCAAGACCGTGAGGGAGGAAGCATGTAATTCAAACCACCATAAACCCCAGCAGGTATATTCCTCACTTAGGTCTCTATGGCTCTGTCAACTGGAACACACACTGCTATAGGCGTATCTGAGAGCTAAATCTGGCCCAGGAAAGCTGATGAAAATCTGTGCAGACAGATAACACAATGTTGTGCTTTAAATGTGGTGTACCCAATAAGCCCATTTATTCAAACACTTAATCTATAACTGGTGGCAATCTTTGGGGAGGTTGTGGCAACTTTAGGAAGAAGGCAGTCACAGTGGATGAACTGATCCTGACAACGAGCCATGGTCTGTTTCGGAGGTCCCCACTGAAAGTCCTGATAGCAATCTCCTTATTTTTGAGACAAGGTGTCACGTAGCTGAGGCTAGCCTTGAACTCATGACGTAGTGGTGGATGAAGGTGAATTTCTGACCTCCATGATATGGATATGTAAAACAAGGAAAGCCGAGTTCACTGGGGGCCAAGGGTCACTTTTTTTCTAAGTTTATGTTCCCTTAGAACAGTGGTCCCCAACCTCCCTAATCCCTTAATACAGTTCTCATGGTGGGATGATCCCCCAATGATAAAATCATTTTCTTGCTATTTCATAATTGTAGTTTTGCTCCTGTTATGAATCATAATGTAAATATCTGATAGGCGACCCCTGTGGAAGGGTCATTTGACGACCCCCAAAGGGGTCCCAACCCGCAGGTTGAGAACTGTGGTCTTAGAAGGAAGCCAAAAAATATTAACAGAAGATCCATTGATCCTGTTCTCTAAGACGGGCGAAAACTTAGCACTTGCTGCTTGCTTGGAGGGAGTCCAGAATGGGGTGTTTGAACTCGAGCTCATTAGAGCTGAGCTTCATGGGCAGACAGTCACCTGCAAGCTCTCAAAGCCACCAGGGGCATTGCTGTCACCGTCTAATAGTCTCTGCAGCTATAAAGGTCTAACGCAAAGCAGAACATTAATATTAATTCCCAGTTGTGTACTGAGTGGATGAGGCAGCAGTGTGGGTCACGGAGTCCTAGCTCTGTTCTAATTCTTTTTCTTCTTCTTCTTCTTTTGAATTCTACATTTAGGGCAGTGGAAAACAAATTCTAACTGCCTGCTTTTCGGTTTAATTAGAATCAGCTTCGTGTTTATCTGGCATTTCTTTTTGGCGTTTCACCTACTCCTGGCCAAATGAAGAAAGGAAATGCAGGATGATGCTTGGCTTGGAGGCAGAGTAAAATTAGGTAACAGTTTCCCAATTCATATTCTCACATCCAACATTCAAGATCCAAAGAATCGGAAGATTTCTCCCAAGCCCTGGAGGGTAACGGGTCCTTATCTACCCACCACCCTCCTGCTAGCATGAATGTTTTAAATTAATTGTGTTTACTGTTATTGTGAGTGCATATCGGGGTGCATACTGGGGTGCACCTATGCCATCACATATATGTGGGGGGCAGAAGACACCTTTGGGAAGTCAATTCTAGACTTCAATTTCTACTTGGGTTCCAGGGAATGAAATCAAGCCATCAGGTTTGCACAGCTCCTCTCACTGGCCCTAGGTTGTATATGGAAAGATTATAAAAGACATTGAGAAATCTGTCTTTGCCTCCATCTCCCACTATATTAGTTAATGTGATTTAGAAAAAAAAAAAAACATGACCAAGACAACACATAGAAAATCTCATTGGGGGTTATGGCTCCATAGTAGCAGGAGCAGGGAGCTGAAGGCTCACACCCTGAACCCACAAACAGGAAGCAGAGAGGGTGTACTAGCAATGATAGGAGTGGTTTGAACAAGATGTCACCCATGATCTCAAGCATTTGAACACTTGATCCCCAGTTGGTAGCACTATTTGGAGAGATTTAGAAATCATGTCCTTGCTGGAGGAAGTATGTCACTACGAGGCAGACTTTGAGGTTTCAAAACCACACACCCTGCCAAGTTTGCTCTCTCTGCTTCTTGCTTGTGGTTCAAGACGTGAGCGCCCAGCTTGCTGCTCTAGCTGCCAGGTCTGTCACCTGCTGCCTCTACTCCACTATCATGGATTCCTTCCCTCTGGAACCGTAAGCCCATATAAACCCTTACTTCTATTAGTTGCCTTGGTCATGGTATTTTATCACTTTACTAGAAAAGGAATATGCCTCCTCTCTACCAGTTGCAATGTCAGAGGCAGCCCAGTGGTCATGGAACCTGCAGAGAAGACAGGACTGAGGACTTTGAGCGATAACTGGGGAAATCAAGGCTTCTGACCACACCATGTGAGCAAACACAGAGGCTGAGTCAATGGCCCTAGATGAACCCTCAGATATTCCTAGCACCAAATGGCAGTGTGACTTGGCTGGGGCTATCTGTGCAGTCTGTTCCTAGTTTGTTTTCAGAGGCTGTGTGGCTTAGCCAATGTCTCTGGGTAACGCTGCCTTGTACTGTGTTACACAAGTGTTTGGACCTGATGTAATTGCTGATTGGGTCTGTTTACATGACCATTCGTTATGTGCTTTCTATGTCTCCTCTGTGTTCTCTCTTTGCTTCCTCTTCCTTGTTTCTTGTGTGCTTTAGGGACCCTTGCTGGCTTACCTAGCTCTTCTCCGCCTTGTTGCTTGGTGCCTGCTCTAGAATTCGCTCTCACTGACTTACCACATACTGCCTTCAAGTAGCTTTTATGAATCTATAGACAACTTCACAACATCACATGTTCATGTCTCCTCTCTGTCCTTCTGCTATTGTTGCTATAAAATTAACATCTGCACACACTTTAAATTCCATATTTTACTGTTGTTATTTTGACTTTAAACAAGAAATGTTTAAATGTCTTGTTTTTGCTAGTTGCTATTCCCAGTACACTTCGTTCCTATAGGGAATCTTGATCTATGCCTTACACTACACACAGAACTAAATTCAAAGTGGAGCAGAGACCCAAATGTGTGACAAAATATCATTAAACATCTTGAGGAAACTTGGAAAGCAGAGAGGGAAGGGGGCTCTTTGATAGGATGAAGGGGAGGGAGGGACAGTAGGGAAAGGGACATATAGAAACAAATAATGACATGAGTGTATGAAAATACCACAGAGAAATACATTATTTTGTATTCAAACTTAAAAATCAACAATTAATAGGTAAGACCAAGTAGGTGGTTACACACCTGCAGTCCCAGTACTTGGGACAGGAGGGGGAAAGGATCAAGAGTTCAAGGTCATCTGCTTGCTGCATGGCAAATTCAATACTATCTCAAGAAATAAAAAACAGAAAAACAATGAAGAATATATTTAATGTGTATATGTTCATGTATGAACATGGAAATAGAAAGGAGACTGAATGGAGAGGAAGTGGTCTAAAGAAAAAGGAAGGAAAGGATGAGAGAGTAACTGATTGCATTTTCATCAAAGCAGAAGGTGGACCTCCTGAGGGGATGAAAGGGGACCAACAAAGGGGAGAAGAAAAGTAGAAGAAATAATGGAAAACATGGTATGAATTCATTTTTGGCATTGTGATATGGCTACAAGCCTTTGGGGACCAGGGACTAGAATGTGGTGGTTTGAAAGAAAATGGCTCCCAAAGGGAGTAGCCCTATTAGAAGGTGTGGCCTTGTTGAAGGAAGTGTGTGACTGTGGAGGCAGGCTTTGATGATGGCAGAAGATATAAGATAATCCCACACTAGTTTAGAATTACGTATGATAAAGGGTTATTTATTTAGGAAAGTCTTGCAGATCACTGCCCTAAATCACAATCCTCTGCACAAACAGGAACAGAGTCTAGCAGCTAGAAATGAGAACCAGAAGCAAGAGAGTGAGTGCAGGCTTTACAGCTGCATTTATAGTAGAAGAGACCACACCCAAGTGGGCTGGTATCTTAAAGGCTATGGCTGGAAGAGTGGAAGGAGCTCCCACAGCACTTTGAGGTCTCACATATGCTCAAGCCATACCCAATGTCTTAGAGCACTTCCTGTTGCCTGTGAGTCAAGATGTAGGACTCTCAGCTCCTGCTCCAGCACCGTGTCTGCCTGCCCCCCAGCATGCCGCACCATGATGATAGTGGACTAAACCTCTGAAAATGTAAGCTACTCCAACTAAATGTTTTCCTTTATAACAGTTGCTGCAGTCACGGCATCTCTTCACAACAATAGAAACCCTAAGACAGAAGGATGAATAAATTTAAAAACTCGAACTAATAGAAATAGCCACCCATGAATGAGCAGCACACCGTGGTATATTCATGCATTGACTACTAGGCATTAAAGCAATAAAATGGATGCATGCCACAACATGAGGGAACTCCATAATACAAAAAAAGGTGTCAGAAACATGCATACTAAATGATCACATTCATATAAAATTCTACAAACTATAACACTAGAGTGAAGGCCAACCTGTGGTTGTGTGGAAACGAAGAAGGCAGGCGGTGGGAAGAAAGAAGCACACAAAGCCTGCTGAAGGAACCGCGGGCTCAGTATCTCCATCAGTGGCAGTTCCATACATCAAAACTTGACAGACCACACCTGTGAAAGTTGCTGATACCAAGCCATTTTGTTATCACCCCCAGATGCATTAGAGCTGGAGAATAAGCAGAGAGAGGAGTCCTCAGGCCTGCCTGAGAGAAATACTGTTCAGGGTAACTCTGGAGGCCATGAGCAATTCCTTCACACACATGTACCCTGTCTCATGTGACTGCATCCATGCACAAAACATTCTGCAAGACTGAAACCACCTCCACAGGTCACTCTCAACAAACCCCTGCCCAGCAAAGACACCTTCACTTACAAGCAGACTCCAGCTTGGGCACATGGTCTCCAACGTCAGTGAGCTTTGTATCCAGGGTACATCAGAAATGTCTCTCGTGGCTGTTCAAGATGTTCCCTTGCCTCAAAATCCTCAAGTCTCCTCACAGTTCATCATGACATGCGATGCCCTTCTGTTTCCAAATACATGTCATTCTGCAGAGTCTCTCTGATTTGTTTTCAGTTTTATTTGTCCTTCAAAATGTATGAAGTCTATGGTTTATCCTTTGCATCACAATAAAGTCATTGAAATAAAATTGGATCGATTCCTAGTCCTCTGAAACAGCAATCGGGGACAGCAAAAGATGAGTTATTTTATTGATCTAAACCATGTAAAATTGCCATTTTTGCATGCAGAAGTTACAGTCAAATATAAACCCCATATGGTTCAACCAAAAATATGTAAATGTTACAGCATGGGAGATGCTGATAAACTCTGGGGGGATGATAAGAACCAAGTCCAGTGTGCAATCAGGGTTTCCACCTGGAGGCCCCTTGTGCACAGTTCATGTGAGGTGGGAAAGCCAGGTTCCTTCGGTGACATCGAGGGAGAGAGGGAGGAGGCAAGGATGGAAGAGGAGACACGGAAAGACCTGCATGTCTAGAGAATGCTAAGAAACCCAGTGCAGGTGGAGGCTAAACATACCTTCTTAAAAGATATCTAGCTCACAGCATAACTGATGTGTCTTGGAAATGATACCTTGCAAGTGCACTGGAAGGGGTTGAGAATAAACAGCTAAAAACCTCACATTTGGGCTGACCTGAGGTGCCCCTTTGTCCTGGGAGCACAGAGCATGCAGGGACACCCTCAGTGCTGAACACAGACTCCTGTGCTACCACCATTCACATCGGTGTAGCCAAATGACCCCAAATTGTTCCTGAACTGGTCATAGTTCCAGCAGCCTGGTCTGCTTTCCAAGGCTGAGTCAATTCCCAGACCCTCACCAGACCCTCACTGCTGAGTAGCAAGGAAGCCTTCAGGGCATTTCACCTTCTCCGCAGGACTCAGGCTCCGCCCCAGCCTTACTCACAGGATTGAGATTCCAGCACAGAAAGGATCTAAGGTCCATTGAAGAGAGTAGCAGAAACCTTCTTTACCCTGCCAGAGGGGGCAATGCCAAAGAAGCAGACCTGGCTTCTCTTGCTGGCTACCAGCAAGAGTGCCCATTAGTGATGGTTTGGGATAGAGTTGAATAGGATAGGGACTTAAGTGTTCCCTAATAAAGCACCACTAACAACAGTCTGTTGTGTTTGACAACATAGACCACAGCTAAAATCACAGGGACTAAAAGATGAACTGTAGCTTCCAACAGCTCTGCCATCTTGAATCAGCCATAGACCCCATTTCCAAGAATTCAAACCACTATGTTTTTGCTACAATAACAGCATCTTTTGGCCAGAGAAAACCTGCCTTTCTGCAGCTCCCTGGCCAGCCAACTCTTCCCTAGAGCTGCAGACATCTTAGACGGAAGACTCTGTAACCCTGAAGGAAACTTTCAGCCATGCTATTTCATGGTTCCTGTTGGATGTATGTATAGACACACCAGGAGATAGGAGACGGGAGGGGGCGCTGGAGAACTGTATGAGAACTGGGAGGGGAAGTTGGAATTGTAATTCAGTTGGTAAAACATTTACCCAGCGTGCACAATACCCTAAGCTTGATTCCCCAGCACTAAATAAACAGGGCATAGTGTAATTACACATCTGTAATCCCAGCAGCCAGGAGGCAGAGACTGGAGGAGGAAGAATTAAAGGTCAGCCTGTGCTATATAAGACTCTGTCTAAAACCAGGTAAGTTTGGGACTTTCTGGATGAATTCCAGAGCCCTCATTCTGGCCTCCAGGCTCAGATAGGAACCTCTGGCTTGAAATGTGATGCTCTAGGATCTCACAGCTTAATGATTTTGTCTTTATTATCTAAAGCACAAAGAGGGCGTGACAAGAGCTATCCATGCATGCGCCACCTGCTGCTGCCTGCAGACTCCCAGGATCCCTTTCTCAGACTCCCATCAGCACAGGGCTCAACACCAGCTACAGTCCTGACCAGAGGGGTATGTTGAGCATGTTGGCATGCTCCAGAGAGGTTCCACTCTGTTCCTGTAAATAGCCTGGTTCTGAAAAATCACATGCTAAATAGCAAATAAAGCACACTCTGACAGCTCAAGAAAAACCACAGCAGGAAAGAAACACCCCACTTCGCTTTTTATTCCGTTTTACCATTTGTTTTGACACTGTCTCCCCATGTCATGTAGGCTGTCCTGAAACTCACAACTCTGCCATTTCAGCCTCCCTCGTGTTGGAATGACAGGCATGAGCCACCAGGCTCCTCACTGCTGAGCTTTGAACAATGAGTTCTGCACATTCTTTCTGCCCTGGGCTGGCCTGACTGGATCTGTAGAGAGCTGGTGGGAAGTGAAGAAAGGCATAGTCTGGGAAGTAGAGAAGGCACAGAGGGACCCAGGACATTGTGCAAACTGGTTCGCTCTGACCTTTTCCACCTAGAACATAGAGTCGCCCTTTTATCTTACCTTGAGCTGCACGTGAGCTCCCAACCTGCCATTTTCAGGGATAAAGCAGAATTTCCTATAGAAGGCTGGGAGATGGGGGTACTTAACAGTGGCACATTTTACCTACACCTACCCTGGCATTTAATTTGATTTAGCCTGTGGGATCTGGAGAGAGAAGCAGACAAGGAACAAAACTCCAAGGGGGGATAAAGTGGCACTGAGAGGGGTTTCCAGTGCTGTGAACCCAGGGTTAGTCTCACGAAATGATAGCCTTAGACCACACTGAACTGAAGAATTGCCTCTTTTCTTGACTTCAAAGTGAGCACTGGTCCACTGAATTTCCAGCTTGGTCAGCCCCTCCCTGATGGATAACTTCATCTATTTTGTCCACTAGGAACTGCTGAACACGAGCTGTGACCCAGACTAAGTGAGCCTAGGTAGGGGAGGGTCCTACGTGTCTGAGAGTTAGTGGATAAAGAGTCTGTGTTCCAAGAAATGATGCATGTCAAAGGACCACAGACTATGACCACCCCATCAAATGCCTTATGACCACTTAGCATCCCAGCATTTTAGCCCGTATTTGCCAGCTTCTTTCTCGACTAATTAGCAGCATCGAAATTCCAACCATGATTGGTTAATAAACTAAATGAATCAATGTGTAGAAGCCAGAGCAGAAGCTGTAGCAATTCTTATTGCTTCTCCTTTGAACTTCTCAGATACAATGTCATTTGAAACTGAAATAATAAAGTCTTGTGTTTGGTTTTAATAGTTTGCTTATTTTTATTTTACGTGCGTTGGTGTTTGACCTACATGTATGTCTGTGTGAGGGTGTCAGATCTTGGAGTTACAGGCATTTTTAGGTGCTCTGTGGGAGATGGGAATTGAACCCCGGTCCATCTAAAAGAGAAGTCAGTGCTCTTAAGCACTGAGTCATCTCTCCAACCCCTAAAGTCTTGTTTTTATACTGTGCTTAGAGATTCCAAGATTTAGTCTTCAGCTTTATAGAATGCCTGAGTCATTTCCCTGCTAGGGGTAAAACTCAAGGCCTTGGCCCTGCTCTACCTTGGAGCTAAACCTCCAGCCATTATCCTTACATTTTAGAAATAATAAAAGTAGAGCCAAAGGGGTGGATTGTTCTGCATAGCAACAGTGCTCCTTCTTCTTCCTGCCTAAGAGCTGTTTGCCCTCAGTCTCTGTCATTACAAGCTACATTAGACTTGTAAACAGTCCTTCTGTGGAGAAAAGAGTAGAAAAGCTGAAATAAAAGAAACCCTGCTCAGATTTCCTCTGTGCAGGACCCATCCATGCCTGGAACCTGTGGTTGGCCATTCTTAAAGGCCTCTGTGTTCCTTTTGGGTATATACCCAAAGGGTGCTCAATTGCACCACAAGGACATGAGCGCAATTATGTTCATAACAGCATTGTTTGTCATAGCCAGAACCTGGAAACAACCTAAATACTCGTTGACTGAAGAATGGATAAGGAAAATGTGGGACATTTACACAATGGAGAAAAAAATTTACACAGCAGAAAAAAATAATGACATCTTGAAATTTGCAGGCAAATACATGAAACTAGAAAACATCATTTGAGTGAGGTAACCCAGACCCAGAAAGACAATTATCACATGTACTCACTCATAAGTGGCTTTTAGACATAAAGCATAGAAAACCAGCCTACAAATCAACAATCCCAGAGAACCTAGACAACAATGAGGACCCTAAGAGAGACATACATGGATCTAATCTACATGGGAAGTAGAAAAAGATAAGATCTCCTGAGTAAATTGGTAGCATGGGGACCACAGGAGAGGATTGAAAGGGAGGGGAGAGGAAGGGAGGGGAGCAGAGAAAAATGTAGAACTCAATAAAATCAATTTTTAAAAAGATCCCTGTGTTCTAATCCCTGAGACTTTCAGGTTAAATGCCAGAGGCATTAAAACCATAGGCGGAAGTACAAATCTTGTTTGATTCCATTGTGCGTCTATTGATGAACCAGCCAGATTCCAGTGGGGGGCAGCCACAGATGGTCCTGGCTATATGCAGGGGGTTAAAAACAAAAGGACCTAAATGTGGAAGAGGACCTTGTATGGGGCCTGATAGGGGTGGGAGGAAGGTGAAGGATGGCAGAGGGCGACAGTAATTGGAATGTGCCACGTATGTGTCTGAAATCGTCACGGAACAATTAAAAAAAAAATTTAAAGAAGGATCTTGGCTTATCTACATGAGAGCTTTATTCAGGCAGAGAGGCCAGGCAGGGTTTTCCTGAATAACAGATGGTGAGTATCTCTCGGGTGAACGGGAAGGAATTAATGAGAACACAAAATCCAAGAGGAGCCATCCAGGTGGGAAAAACATTACAGGCAGAGGTCCTGAGGCCGGCCAAACGGGTAGCAGAGGTAGATTGATAAAGATGTTCTGGACGTGGGAAACAGAGGCAAGGTGGTATGGGAGAGTAGAAAGGGAGTGCCCTTAAAGGGCCAGTAACTCAGCTTCAACCTTCTCACCACCACCATGCAGACAATGGCAAGCCATTGAATGGCACCTTTAGCACAAATGTTAAAAAGTTTAAAAAAAAAAATGTTCAGAGCAAAAAAAAAATTATTTATCCAAAATATATTCTTAGTAACGTGTTTAAACATACTGTTTTAGAAGGTTTTCACTTAAGTCTCCACGTTTGAGTAATTGTGATTTGGTAGTTGCAATCTTGTTCTCTCTCTGAGAATATTTGCTACAAAGTAAAATTTAAAAACAAATTAAAAATTCATTAGAATTTTGTTAACGGAGTGCATTTCCAGAACTAAACATAGAGCAGTTCAGACAGCATTTTAATGACACGTTCCCACCGGCATCACGGAGTTTATGCCAGACATGATGTACCCTTGCCTAGAAGAGTTCCCTGGGGATTTCAGTGTACTTGTATGGTCTTCTCTGGTTAGCTGCTGGGATCTAGGAGTTCTATGGCTACACAAGTAATATAAGGAATGTTTAAGGAAGCATCTGGAGCATCTGGGTCCATTAGGTTTTCCTAAACACACACACACACCTGACAAGATGGTTTAACTGAATTACATAGCTACGTTTCATGAAAGGGCTTTCCTAAAAAGAATCAAAGCAGAGAGGCAGTGGTGACACCCACCTTTAATCCCAGCACTCAGGAAGCAGAAATAGGTGGATCTCTGTGAGCTTGAGGCCATCCTGGTCTACGGAGCAAGTTCCAGGACCGCCGGAGCAACACAGAGAAACTCTCTTGAAAAAATAATAAAGGAAAACAAAACAACAGAATAGTATCAAAATGGATGAAACTAATATTGTTGTGGAAAATGCAGTGTATAGATTGTTCACTGATGGAGCAGCTAAGATGCACAGGTCCCTATCAACTAACTTCTGCCAGCTGAGTTGGTTTAATCCTTACAAACATCACTATGAAAGAATTGATGAAATCTTCTAAACCTTCTTTTTTTTAATTAATTTATTTATTTATTAAATATTTCTGTCTCTTCCCCGCCACCGCCTCCCATTTCCCTCCCCCTCCCTCAATCAAGTCCCCCTCCCTTGTCAGCCCAAAGAGCAATCAGGGTTCCCTGCTCTGTGGGAAGTCCAAGGACCACCCACCTCCACCTCCATCATAACACATGCACACACACATACACACACTTATACATACACATAGATACACACAGAAATATAGGCACATTATATATAGAAAAACAGTCACAGACATACACAAACAACCAACACACGTACATGCACATGTATGCATATGTATGCACACACATACACATCTGCATATATGTGTATATATGTATACATACACACACACACACACAACCTATGTAGGGGTCCCCATCACTTTGCACCCACACTGTGAGACTAGCCCACCACTGGTCTCCCTGCTTCCTTGTTCTAGTCTACTCATGGTACCCTGTAGGGAAATGGCAAGAAATGCTCCTGTCGCTCTTACCCATTCCCTGCCTCTGGTCTCTCTCTATCGCTGTATCATCAAGAGCTCACCTTCTTAGTAGGCTATCACGGCTCTTTATGAGCTCCACCTACTGGTCCAGCCTTGGCTTCTTGTGTCTCTGCTTGCTCCCACAGTACTAACACTCCCCAGGCACGGCCACTCAGAGGGCTTCAGGGCTCTCTGTGCCTTTTCCATTCCTACCCTTGTCTGCTTAGAAGAGCACTCCTCTCCCTACTGGGCTCAATTCCTTTTCACCTTCATGCCCAAGCTTAGAGATAGCATCTTCTGAGTTTCCCGTAATCCTTTCTCGCATCCTCTTCAGATCCCCTTCCACCTACTTGCACGAGTTCCTATGAAAACATCTATCACAAGTGCATGGCTGGAAAGAAAACCAAGGATTGGCATGATCAAAGGCTGGTCAGCAGTTTAGAGGTGCAACTCGTGTGACGTCTGGTGGTGAGTTCAAGAACACAGGCAGTATTGTTAAGAGCTGACCTCTCTCAGCAGACTGTGGGAGGAAACAGTACAGGTCAGCAGAGTGTTGGAATGAGGAACAGACAGGGAGCAAGGGTGGGCATCATTGACAAGGCAGCTGGTGTAAAGGGGGAGGAAAGAGACCTGGAGAGATGGCTCAGCAGTTAAGAGCACTGGCTGTTCTTGCAGAGAACCCAAGTTCCACTCCCAGGGTCCAGATGGTGGCTCATAACATTCTGTAATACAGTCCCAGGGGATCTGATGCCCTCTATGGTCCCCCACAGGAACTGCATGGAGCTCATGCACACACAGGCAATCATTCATGTGCAAAATAAACATCAATAAATCTCTTTTGCTTTTTTTAAAGATTGGGAGACCCCAGCTAAGACTCCGAGCAATAGTGGAGAGGGTGCCTGAACTGGCCTTCCCTTGTAATCAGATTGGTGACTCCCCTAATTGTCATCATAGAACCTTCAGTCAGTAAATGATGGGAGCAGATAGAGATCCACAGCTAAGCACTGGGCTGAGCTCTAGGACTCCAGTTGAAGAGAGGGAGGAGGGATTATATGAGGAAGGGGGGTCAAGATCACGATGGGGAAACCCACAGAGACAACTGACCTGAACTTGTGGGAACTCATGGGCTCTGGACCAACCGCTAGGGAGCTGGCATGGGACCAACCTAGGCCCTCTGCATCTGTGTGACAGTTGTAAAGTTTGGTCTTTTGTGGGGTCCCTGGAAGGAAGAACAAGACCTGTCCCTGATGCATGAGCTGGCTCCTTGGAACCTGTTCCCTATGGTGGGATGCCTTACCCAACCTCGTTGCAAGGGGTAAGAGCTTGGTCCTGTCTCAACTTCGATATGCCATGCTTTGTTGACTCCTTACCCCTTCTGAATGGAGACTGAGAGAAGAGTGGATTGGGGGGCCCGGTAGAAGGGAGGTGGGGGATGGAATGGGAGGAGAGGAGGGAGGGGAAGCTGTGGTTGGTATTTAATATAGATAGAGGGAGAAAGAGAGAGAGAAGATTGGGAGAAAGCAAAGGTGTGAGCAGGAGCATTTCCTGGAGGATGGCAGAGTCAAGTGTACCTGCCCAGGGCAGAGGTGGGTCAGCCTGGGGACCCTGGCACCATTATGGGTCTAAGGGGGAAGAACAGCTCTTGGCACATTCTGAACAGATCCCCGGTGTTCCTTAAGGATCGCTACAGCTGATGGGCAGAGATGCAGAGAGTGGGTGGCAGCCGTGAGGCAAGACACAGAAGGAGTCGAGTTGTGAAAAAACCGATTTCCAAAAGATTAAACGTAGTCTTGGGAATAGATTTAAGATTTCTGGTCTCTGAGACATACATAATCTCAAGCAATTTACTAGCTATGACCTATGCAAGGAGATTGGAAGTTAGATGTGTGCCAAGTAGACGAGGGACATTAAAACATCCCTTATTTTCTTGTCAACCTCGTGCTTCGCAGTTAACTCCTAGTTATATTGGTACATTTGATGGGGATGTGCAATCAAGCTACCCTATAATGATGCAGGTTGAAAAAGACTCACCCATCCTGTAAGATGCGTGTATTGCACATAGTTAGACACCTGCAGGCCTCTCCAATGCCAAAAAGATATGAGTTATATGCCAACACAGCCTGCTATACTTGAATTTTTCAGTTGCACTTCACAGTGAAAAACTGGTGATAAACACAAAAGGACAAATCAAAGAATCACACAGCAGACATTAAACCTATTCGCAGGTGACAATGCTTTCCTCGGGGCTATCGGTCTGTAACTCCGCCAGCCTCTCTGAGACACCATTTGTACCAGATTTGATTCCCAAATGGTAGAGATGCAAAGATGCATAAATCAGTTATAGCTTAGACTGTAGTCTAACAGAAGAGGCAAGCTGACTACACTGACTACACAATCTCTCTCTCTCTCTCTCTCTCTCTCTCTCTCTCTCTCTCTCTCTCTGTCTCTCTCTCTCTCTCTCCATTGATTCTGCAAACAGCTGCAACCTTCTTCCTCATCCCTGGATGACACTCCTCAGATTTGGCCTCATGCTGTCCCCAGAAGTGAATTAAACAATATAAAACCCTGCTGGCTAAAAGTCTATCCTATACTTTTTCTGCAGGGGTTCCTTCATTCTCAGGAAATGACTGAACTCTTCTATGCTGTTTAGGCTAAGGCTTATCCCTAGGAGGGAACTGAGAAAAGAATAGCCCCACATACACAAACAAATCGCTCCTCTTTGGTGCATTTGAAATTTCGATGAGTGCTAGCACTAGGCACAGTGCCTGGGCACCATGACAGTGTTAGCAAGCTCCCTGGGCAATTCTTGAGTCTAGCCCAGGGTGAGAGCCTCTACAAAAACCTTCAGAGAGTATTTTCTTACCATTGATGGTTCTTTCAGGTAGTAAAAATAACAGCCTACTTTGCAGTTTCTATATAAAGAGATTTATTTGTGATTTTTTTATACTTGTTGGAGAGGTCTTTGGTAATTCCTTTTTATGCTTAAGTGTTCTTAGGTCTCCAACAGAAAACATTTAAAGTAGGCTTTGTCATTTACGCTCATACATACAGACCCTCAGATGCAGATTCTAAATATCACCAAGCAACACCTTACCTGTTCCTAACTTTGATCCCCCTAAGACATGTCCGTCTGTCCCACCACTATTTTAGTGGTACCCTGGTGTGGAGCAGGATGAGGCTCAAGCCATCGCATATGCATCATAGGGTAGAATAAGAAAGATACCGATCAAGATCTCCATCCACAGGCCATCAGTAGTGATCTCAGGTCCCAACACTCACTGTTAAATCAAGATTCCAGGATGCCACAAAAGCATATACATGTTAACAATAAAACAAAATAAACCATCCACACTTGTGACAGCATGGATTTATCTCACCTGTTTTCTAATGCGAGATGAGTTCAGAGGGCTGCATGATGTATGGTTCTGTTTAGAACATTCTGAGAAAAGCAGAATATATATATATATATATATATATATATATATATATATAGCCTACAGACATGAATAAAGACCAATCTGATGGAGGCAGCTCCTCAGCTGAGGTCCACTTTTCCCAGGTGTGTCAATCTGACAGCTAATAATAGCCATCACAAGTGGAGATGTTCCTCTGTAACTTGGAGGCACCCACTTGACTGCATGGGTTTGTCAATACTTGAAATAGCACCAAAACCAACAGAAGGTCAATTGCTCCTCTCTCTAAAAATATTTTTAAAGGATAGCAGTGGAACTCACTTTCAAGCTTAGGCAAAATTTTCATTTAACTTTTGTTGGTGTGTGTGTGTGTGTGTGTGTGTGTGTGTGTGTGTGTGTGTGTGTGTGCAGGATTATGTGCATACACGTCTCTGTGTTTGCCTGAAGAGGGCAGAGTTTGACATTGAGTATGATTCTCTCTGTCACTCTTCACTTCTGTTTTTGAGCCAGGGTCTCTCACTGAACCCATAGCTCACTGATTCAGCTGCACCTCTGGTCAGTGAGCCCAGGAAATCCTGCTGTCCCCACCTCTCTGGTGCTGGGATTGCGGCAGACCCAGTGTGTTTCACGTGATTGCGTAGGGTCCAGCTCAAGGGCCCACAACTAACCCGCAGACAGTCTACAGTCTAGCCATCTCCCCAGTCCCAGCAACTTACTTCAAATGATAAAATGATTGCTTTATTCAAGAAAGATACTGATTGCCTTTAGCATGGACTTGCAAGTCAATGGTCTGGGAAAGGATTCTGCAAGACTGGTCACTGCCTGTTTGGTGTTTTTCCATAGAATATGAGGGAGTCTCAACTGACCTGAGTGTGTTGTAAGACTTTTTTTTTTTAAGTTGAGTGCCAACAAGATGGCTCAGCATGTAAGCACAGTTGCCACCAAGCCTGGTGACCCGAGTTCCATCCCGCGGACTCACATGGTGGAAGGAAAGAAGAAAATGCCACAAGTCACACAAGGTATTCTCTGGCCACTGTGTGCATGTTGAGGCACACGTACACCTGCATGTAAACACACACACATACACAAAAGAAGTAACTGAATTTTTTTTAAAGCTGAGAATCTCTTTGTTTGAAGTTGGTTTTTTTGCTGTTGTTGTTTTGTTTTGTTTTGTTTTGTTTTTTCCAGACAGGGTTTCTCTGTGTAGCTTTGGAGCCTGTCCTGGCACTAGCTCTTGCAGACCAAGCTGCCTTCGAACTCACGGAGATCTGCCTACATCTGCCTCCCAAGTGCTGAGATTAAAGGCGTGCACCACCACCGCCTGGCTCAGGATCATTTCTTAAAAGTGCTAACTTGCTTTAGCAATGACTCAGGAGCCCTGAAGTTTGGGGCCCATGAGTAAATGCTACATTTTCAAAACATTCTACTCTTACACTGAATGCCTACTTGCTATTCTCAGGACTTGCACAGAACAGAAGTGTAAAGCAGAATGCAAGTCCCTAGGAAAGCCAACATGAGTGAGAAAACAGGTCACAGAGCAACAAGCAACACGAAAGTCAGCCAGGGCCAATTGCATATGGTTTTCAGAGGAAGCAGAGACTGACCTAAACGTGGAAGGCTGGGGAGAGACCAAGAGAGGAGCATGCTGGTTGCAATGATGAAAGGTGAATTCAGAAAGCTTAAAGGAACAAACAGAAGTGATCAAACATCCAAGCCATCCTTTGTCTTGGAATCTGAGGTGTATCTTTTCTGATATTTGATAAATATGGACTTCAATGAACCTGACAAGCCCTAAAGCCTGAGTAAGAACCTCTGTTTTCAGAAGCATTTTCTTGTCAAACCCCACATGCCCCGGCAACCTGTATCCCACAGCATATCCATTGCTACACTGCTTCGGTCTGGATCGTTAGTTTAATGCTTAGGTGGCTTTGGTTGAAGGCAGACTGCAGTAACACATTTGCTGAACGTGCAATGTGTAACAGCACAGCATTACACTTGCAAACCAAACGGTTTTCCCTGGGCTCTCTAGGGACAAATGTTAATTTTTGCATAAATACACATTCAGATGAGGATAAAGAAAGCCACGGATCTTTTAAAATAGTTCCTGCTCTCAATGCAAAAGAAGCCTCTATATTTAATTATAGTGTATTTTAGGATTATGAGGGACAGACATTTTAATTTTTTTTACATTTATGTCTATATGAGTGTATTATTCAGGGCTCTCTAGGGGGATAGAACTGATAAAATGAATATAAAGAAAGGGTTTAGTGGTCCAGCTAGTCCAGCAACAGCTGTCTCCTAACAGAAAATCCAAAAAGTTGTTCATTCTACAAGGCAGGATATCTCAGACGGTCTTCAGTATACATTCAGAATCCCAAAGAACCACTCTCCAATACCAGCGAATGGGGAGCGAGGACAAGCAGGCAAAGGCAAAAGCTCCTTTCTCCCTTGTTCTTTAACTAGGCTGCCACAGGAAGGTGTGTGTCTTCCTACCTCAAAATATCTAGATATAAGGTGTGTCCCTCAACCTAAAGTTATCTGGATTTAAAGTGGGTCTTCCTACCTCAAATCCCTCACAGGTGTGCCCAAGGATTTTGGGTTCCTAGCTAATCCCAGACGCTGTCAAGCTGCCAACTGAGAGCAACCATTACCGTCCATGAGAGTCTGCACAGAGAAGGCAAAGCACAGCTTCCAGGATCTGATTTTCTCTCCCTTTCCACCATCTAGATCCTGGCAGTCAAACTCCGTTTACCCGCTTAGCGGGGAAGCACCGTCACCCACCGAGCCATCTTGCCAGCCCTATTTTTATTTTTTTAAATGTCGTGCAGGAGAGATGAAATTTACAGCTACTGACTCACACATGTAAGACTGAGATTTCTCTGGCCTAAGGAAAATGTACTGCCTTTTGAAAAAGGAAAAATAACAACAAACAAAACCACAAATGTATAGGGAGCGATTTTTTTTTTTCCAAAGCCAGGCATCAAAAAGGAAATGTTTTGTCCTTTTATGTTTCTTCTGGGGGGGGGGGTCACTTTTCATAAAACTTCAACCAGGATGGCTACATAAACCTAATAATAATAGTAACAAGTCAGTGTGTGCTGAAAGACAGACACAGGTTGACTGGTCGAACGCCAAGAGTGAGTGCTAGTTAGCAAGAGTGATTGCTCGCATCCAGGAACACCTTACTATGGCATCAGCCCTGCTGGCTTGCCCAGGTCAACAGTAAGGCTACAGATGGATTTGCACCCGCCCATCAGTGTCCTTTCCCAGAGTCCCAGAGATAAAAATATTCTCTCCAGATCAGCGGTTCTCAGCCTCTGGCTCATGACCCTAACCCTTTTACAAGAATCGCCTAAGACTATCAGAAGACACAGATATTTACATAATGATTGGTAACAATATCAAAATTGCAATTGTGAAGTAGCAAGAAAAAATCATTTTATGGTTGGGGGTCACCACAACTTGAGGAACTGTATTAAAGGCTCAGAGCATTACAAAGGTTGACAACCACTGCTCCTGAGCTACTATGCCAGGTATATAAGATAATGTGTATGAGAACTATCCAGCAGTATGCTTGATGTGCAATCCATACTCAAGAAACAAGTGCTCCCTCCCCCAAGATAGTGCAAAGTTCAACTTAGAAAGAAAACATGAGGGTGAACTCCCTACACAGACATCAAATCCGAACTCTAGCCTGGTTGATCTACAACTGTAACAACAATTGTGTCCTCTTTGGAAAAGGAGCTCAAAAAGGTTTTTCCCAATCTTTTCAGAGAGACCCAGTGTCCCAGAAACAAACAATTACCTTCCCTTATCAGAAGGTAGTGTGAGGTGGATGACAGAAGGCACGAGCCCCTTCCTGTATAACGTACACAGCAGTCATGTCTGGTAAAATATGGATTTTATATATCCATAAAAAGCATAAAGTACATATTTAGTCAATTCAGTCACTTAAAGTGATAGAAAGACTTATGCCAAGCATGAATATGCAAATTGCACAGCACTTGCCAGACCTATCTTTGAATTACACAGAGCAGGGTGCTTCCAACCAGAAGAAAAGGGGAGCTGTAACCTTCTTCAGTTACACAGAGTTATTCATGTGCATTTTGTTGGCAGTGAAAATAGGTGTTGATTGTGCACTTTGAAACAGGAGCTGTTTGTGAGGTTGTTTGGGAGTCGTCACCTGGAATCAGTGGCAGGATGGCCAGTTTTCTTCTGTTGACTGTATCCACTCTGATCATCCCTGCCCACTTCCTCTCAGGTGAACCCCAACCTGGAGGTGATTCAAGACACAGAACAACAACAACAACAACAACAACAACAACAACAACAGGTGCAGTCTGTGTTTTCACTTTCTAGAATGTGTTCTAAGTCAAAGATTATAACAACACTTGCATGTTGGCATATTATAGCAAAGGATTAAAGTGGCCTTCGAGAACTTTATTCTCAAAGTTGAGTGGAGTGCGTTCAGTGTAACGCAGTAAAGGGTGTGCCCACCAGTGAACGTTTAGCAGTGCTCAGCTGTGCCAGGGGTTCTCTGGACTGCCAGCGCATAGCTCTGAAGCCAGTTTCCAAGGAGAAGCCCACTTGGAAAAGCTGGTTCTTCTGCCTGCTTTCTCAGCCTCTCCTGCTTTTCACTGCCTTTGTGAGAAAACCCCTCTTGTTATTTTCCACACTCCCTCCATCTCTCAGTCTTCATCCTTCTCTGTTTTCTCCAACAAAAGCAGGAGTAGTATTTATTGTTTCAGATTGAGGAAGGATCATAGAGAGGATTCACTAACTTTTAGGGACATGGAACTTCAAACTTTTCAAATCTACTATACCATGTATGGGCAGTCCACCTCCACTGGCATGACATTGGTGGAGGTAAAGTCTGTAAACAGCCCAGGTTCCCTCTTGAAACCTGCCGCCAGTAGATTCAGTTTGGTATAAGGGTGACAAGAATCTAGAAGAATTCTTCCAGCCAGCCCTTTGAGCACATCCAAAGGTCAGTTTGTGAATGATCAATTTCGCACCTAAGCCTTTCCTGAGCCTTCACTAGATTGTGAGCCTAGAATCTGACAACACCTCCAATCTGTCTCTCCAAGGGAAGGATGCCGAAGAGCCCTCAATTTGGCACAACTCTTTCAGGAACTTCAGAGAGCTTCAGCTGCCGACGGATATGAGGTAAGGACCTTTATGGTAGAAACCAAACCCCTTTAAAGAGAGTCACAGCCTGGGAGAGCCAAACCCCTTCATAGATACATGTGTAAACCAGTAAATGATAATACAGAATCTCAAAGCACAGCTAACGAATTCAAGTTCAGAAACTCTAACTAGAATTTTATTTGGAGTCTACAAGGTGTAGTTCAGGAGATGTGGGTTCAGATTGCTTTACCAGTGTTTAAACTGAGTCAGGGAAAGGAGAGCCTGCCTCTGCACAAAAGCTCTTAACCCATTGCAAGGTAATTAAAAGTGTCTAAAGACAGCCTCCTATTGATGTTGGGAGAGCTAGCTGTGTAACCAGCACTCAGTGGAAACATCCAGAAAGCAGGAGCGTGACTCTCTTCCAATATACATCTTCAGTCTCCAGACACATGAGGTTATCAGGCCTTCACAGACACCGGCAGTCTAAGGGAGGAGGCCACTACCTCACTGCCTGGACCACAGCTGGAGACCACACGGGCGCTTTTCCCTAATGCCTACTCCCCTAGCCCCCACCCCCACACGCCATTTCCAAAGTTCTCTGCTTGCTGCTTGCCTGGCAGGTTCCTTTTCTTTTCCCTTTGAGGGGGTAGAGGGAAATGATAGCCTTGAATGCTGCCTCCTTGGGTTGTCTGAGGAGCAATTAACATCTCATAGCTGTAGCTTGCAAAACCCTAGCCAAGAAAAATAATAATGATAGAACTAAAATAAAAATCATCGATTACGTGCCTACCACACGCTAGGTCTCGGGCACAAAACTAAATGCTGAAAAACCTTGGTTCCATTTAGCCCACATTCCTATTTGGTGTTTTCTGAGATTCTATTGGTCCACTTAGGGATCTCCTGGGAGACTCAGCAGGTTGCTTCCAGCTGGCCTAGGCAGCCATCCATCTTCTCAAAAGCCGAGATGGGCAGGAGAGATGTCACCTGTCCTAAGCCTTACGCTGCCTGACTGTTAGCATGAGACATCATTGACAAGCCCACATTTGCTAATACACCACAGGAAGCCAGACTGCGACCTCAGTAATCAGTGGCAGAATGAAAGAGATCAGGGTTTTCTGAACTTCCCCAGCCTGAACTAACTTAAAAGCACGAACCGGGCCAGCTGGCATGGATGCTCAGCAAGCAAACTGCTTGATGTCAAGCCTGATGACCTGAGTTCTGTCACGGGGACCCATGGCTTGCACAGGCTGTCTTCTGACCTACACACACACACACACACACACACACACAGAGTGGCACACACACACACATACACACACACACACACACACACACACACACATATGGACAAGGAAGTAAATGTGGTTTAAAAATAAAGTGTGAACTGCTTGATGCTACTCCTTTGGCCCATCTCAGCTGAAATCGACTCAACGAAGGTTTTGGATTTGAGTTTTAAAGAATTGCTTGTTTATTATTTTTATGTGCATGGGTATCTTGCTTGATGTCATGTGCGTCCCTGGTGCCTGCGGAAGCCAGAAGAGGGTATCCCGTGTCATGAGACTGGAGTTACAAAACTCTGAGTGTGGGTGCTGAGAATCAAACCCGAGTCCTCTGGAAGAGGAGTCAGCGCTCTGAACTGCTCCAGCCGCCGATTCAGGTTTAGATGTGGAACCCCAGGAGATCCCAGACATCCCCTCCCCCCAATATCTTTCCTCCTGGGAGTCAGGACAAGTATTTTTAAGAAAATGTATCCTCCCGTAATGACTTCAGAACCTCCAATAGATTAATCGCCCTCAGATTTGGCCCAGGAGCACATGACATAACAGGGGTCTTAGCATGGTGTCCCCAGCACGATGAAGCAAACTCTCTCACTTTCTGGACAGTGAATAAGGTCTTGCACGCCTAAGCAGCCACCCTGAACTCACACTACTGAATGTGCCTGGGCTTCAGCTTTCTTAGCTAAACTAGACAAGCTCCATAAAGATCACTGTGAGTGCACTGAGCAGAAGAGCCAAGGGTGAGGATTCACTACAGCTTACAAAAATGAGCCACTGGGACTCAAGAGTGCGCATGCACACACACACACATGCAGTCACACACAGATGCACATACACACACACACACACACACACACCTATGAGAGACCTGCTGCTGCTTCCACAAAGAACTTACCCTACTGCTGCTGGCTCAGCGTTGGCTGGCTGTGTGTTTCAAGCTGAATTTTTGTTTGGTGTAGAGAAAGGATAATTTCAGGAAATAGTTTCTTGTGCTCCCTCCCACTTTGCACTGCCACACTGGCAAATTTTGTTAGCAGCAAACCCTTGTGATTTCAAGAAGGGAGATGAAATGGGGAGACAGTTGGTGAAGAGTCTAGACGTGAGCAGTCTGTGCTCCGGGTCCCTGCATGGCTGGGAAAACTTTCATTTTTGCCTGACTTGGTGGCTTATGCCTTTAATCTCAGTCACAGGAGAAAGAGGCAGGCAGATGTCTGTGAGTTCAAGGATAGCCTGTCTACATACCCCAGGCCAGCCAGCTAGGCATAGTAAAACCCTGTCTCAAAAACTATACAATACAAAACAACAACAAAAATAAATAAAAAAAAATAAACCAAAAACCTTCAGTTCTGAAAGTAATGTCTCAGGCATTCTCAGAAGTGTTTTCCTGACTTTTCTTAGCTTTGTCCTGTTAAGAAAGTGTATGAATGGCCTCCCTTTCTTCCCTGATCTAAAGGCTCAGAATGCCCAGTGATGAGTGGCCTTTGAAAAGCTCCTCCCAAAGACATTCATTTGGCCTCTAAGGACACAGTGGAATCAAGGCTCTAAGTCTCCCTTACCTTACTTTTCCTTCCACATTTCTCCCTTCGGCAGAACTCTCGTATTTCTGAGAAAAACCTCTTTTGCTCTCTTTTAAAGTTACCCTCAAGAAACCAGTCTATGTTTGTACAAACAAAGCTTGTCTGAAGACCAGAGGGCAGAGGTAGCCACTAGCTAACCATAGAAGTCTGAAGGTCTGTACAGACAGACAGGAAGTGATGGCTGGGCAGAGAGAGGAAGTGATAAGGCAGGAGGTAACAGGAACGCGGAGTTGAGAGGTAAGATGGCCATGGTTTTGCTTCTCCATCTCTCTGGTATCTCAGCATTTTTCCCAATATCTGACTCCAGGCTTTTATGATTAAGATCCATTACAACTTGTATACAAGGAGTGGAGAGAAGTCTCAAGTGTTTAGTACACAAGAAACCCCTAGAACTGGGTCAGGGGTTCAGTATCCCGAGTCCCTCACATTACTAAGTCAGAGGAAGGCTCTGTGAGCTGGCACCCAGGCCTGCCTTTTGCTCTCTGAATGCTTCCTTCTTATGGAGAAAACGTGACCTCTGTCTATTGTGGCCCATCCCGTGGCATCTACTTTCCCCTGTACCCCTTCAGCTTCATGCTGCACAACAAAGTCCCTTTGTGGTATCTCCACCTCCACCTACCTAAAAATAGATGTTGCATATTGTGTTCGCTGCTTCCTCCCTTGCTGTGACAAATGCCTAATGAAGCAAACTGAGGGAGGAAGAGTTTGTTTTAGCCTACCGTTCAAGGGATACGGGTTCATCGGGAGGCTTAGCAGCAGGAGAGTAAGGTGGCTGGTGGCATACACAGACTATCAGACGGCAGAGGGTGATGAGGACCCAGGTCTGCCCATTTTATTCAGTCTGAGACTGAAGTGGTACTTACTACATTTAGGATGACTGTCCCACCTCTATTAATCTGATCTCAAAGTGCCTCCTAGACATGCTCAGTGGATTGTTTCCATGGTGACTGTGAATCCTGTCAAGGTGGCAATCAATATTAACCATCACAAAAATCAATTGTACGGTGGTGAGGAATTGCCTAAATTTAAGGGTAGACATTTTAGGTTCCTATGGCTGAGATAAAACACCAAAACCAAAAGAAGCTTGGGGAACAAAGGTTTTATTTCATCTTGTAGTTCCATATCACAGTCCATCACTGAAGGAAGTCAGGGTAGAAACTCTAACAGGGCAGGAACTTGGAGGCAATGGTCTCCCTTTCTGCCTTGATCTTAAGGTTTAGAATATCCAGCAATGACTGTGGCCTTTGAAAGGCTCCTCCCAAAGACATTTAGCCTCTAAGGACACAGTGGAATCGTGGCTCTAAATACCCCACTTCTATCCTCCTTCCATCACTAATTAATTACTAATTAAGAAAATGCCCTACAGGCTTGCCTCCAGCCCGATATTGGATATTGAGGTTCTCTCCACTCAGAAGACTCTAGCCTGTGTTGAGTTGACATGAAACTAGCCAGCGGGATTGCTTACGGATTGATTCAGCAATTCACCTCCAAGCGATGGGGCTGAGCTGAAGGAAGTGTAGGGATGATGGAGAATCAAGCCCGCATCCTCTTCTCAGGACCTGCAGTCCCCCCAGCAACCTCACCAGACTCATTCCAGCCACGGCTTTCAGGCTCTTGGGCATTTCCACCTCATCAGAAGCTTGCGTCCCTGTTTCTGGCAGTCATCACTGGGTACAGTCAGAGACTCCTAATGAACGCAAGGTAGGCTGAGATACAAGAAAAAACAAACAAGGTTGTTTAACATGACCGGTGATTCTTCAACTATCAGAACACGGTCAATTGGTCCTCTCACTTCTTGTTAACTTCCTTCTTAATAGAGAAGTCTAGAATTAGGAAACCTAAACAATCTTGTCAGGGTAGAACAAAATGTCAATATGGGAGCAGAGAAGTACTCTCTTGGGCTTTTATGGCTGTGAAAAGACACTATGGCCATGGCAACTCTTATCAAGGAAAGCATTTAATTGGGGTTGTCTTAAAGATCATGGGTTTAATCTATTGTCATCATAGTGGGAAGCATGGCAGTGTGCAGGCAGACATGGTGATGGAGTAGCTGAAAGTTCTACATCTAGATCCCCAGGCAGCAGGAAGAGAGAGTGATACTGGGCCTGGCTTGAGCTTCTGAAACCTCAAGCCCATCCCCAGTGACACATTTCCTCCAAGAAGGTCATACCTACTCTAACAAGGTCATACCTCCTAATATTGCCTCTCCCCATGAGCCTATGGGGACCATTTGCATTCAAACCATCACAAGTACAGACATATTCTGGAAGTCCTGTTGAATACACCAACTGGAAAACAGCTCTACTTTGTGAAAGAAACAAGAAACCAGGGATTTGATCCAGGGGCTTTGCATACTGGGATAAAATAAGTGTATTGCAAAGCTCTGGACACCAGAAATTCAACACTAATTCAGCACCATTTCATATACCTTCAAAACTTGTAAATATAATGTGCATCAGAAATTACCATAGTTGAAAAAGCCATCTGACTTGAAACTGCATGGTATTCTAGTATAGCATGAATGACAGGAATCTTGTCACATATATTCTGAAATCCTGATACATTCATTATGTGTAGGAGTCATAACATAGCTAATTACTGTAGGTTACATCAATGGTAATTCAAAACCGACAGTGACATATCTTAAAAGTAAAGCCTTTCTTTCCCTGATTTGGAAATTCTAAATTGTGGTTGACTTCCATGCTCACATCACAGTGGAGATAACTCATCTGAGAGGCAACTGAATTGGTTGTTTTAGAAACGGGTCTACAGGGCTACACTAAAGCCATAACATATGCTAACAAAGTTAATAAAGCCATAGCCGATAGCTGAGCGTGGCTGGACTGTCTCTCATGGAGCTGTTATCACCTGGTGACGGTAATGCAGACACAGGTCAAATTGGATGAGCTTGTGAGAGACCATCAGCTTCTTGGTGTTCATCCACTACAGAAAATATGTTCTACATCTAAGGTAGACATGCCAAAAAACATCAACGTCAACTTGGATAGGCACGTAGCTGTCCACACTTTCAGGTAGGTAATGTTTTGTTTTCAACCACGCTACAAGGAACCCTGCATACGAGTCAACAGAATGGCCCACATGTTGTCAGTGAGTTATGCTGTCTCTGCTGGGCTCATAGTCTTCAAATCCTTGGGTCTCTACACATGGAGACAGGATTAGTGCAGTTTGTGTGAGCATGGATGAGCAGATGCCCTGCCGTGTCACACAGGCTAGGCTCAGAGCCAAGAGGCAGCTGTGAGAACATGCTGAGACCCCTTCCCCATTAGTATTTTAATGAAGACATGCAGGGTGCTTGCTTACCGGTGACACATCAATGCCTGACAGAAGGGAAGACTCAGTAACGACCCTCAAGGCCCTCCCACCACCCAGAGATCCACTTCCTACAGCAAGACCCCAAAGACTCCCCAAATAGGGAAGCCATCTGGGAACAACGGGTTTAAACACAGGCATCCACACGGGACATTTTACATCCAACCATCACGGTCCGCGTCTCAGAACCCATCGGTCCATGGTAATTTCCTCAACCCAAGCTTGCTCAAGAAGGAGACGGAAATGTGACTCTTCGCCCATGTATAGAATAGCAAGATCTCAGCGACACCCAGGGGCTGATCAACATTTCCAAGGAGGAGAGATTGAGCTGGTGAAAACATCAAACTGTCACCACATCGTCAGAGTTAGTGACTTGGAGTTCTAAAGTCACACTCTTTCTGAAGTTAGAAAGAGACCTGTGTTATTAATTTAAGTTATTAATAGTTCCCCACTGTTAAACAGGATCAAGAATTATGACTCATAATGAAGATAAGTTTCACTGACATTAATCAAATCTCTGGCATTATAACAATGCGTGCCTTTTGCAAAAATGAGATTAAAAGACTTAGAATAAAATTTTGATATTTTTACAACTTCTAGAAGCACTTTATAATTCACTTTGTCTAATTTCCTATAGTCATACCTAATTATAAGAAAGGGTTTTTTTTTTTAATCGTGATTTCCCCTCATAGAATATGTAGTAATAGCATGAGGGAAGAGGAAAATCTTCCAGAGCTAACAAATCTCTTTCTTCTGTCCTCATGTTGCTACTGCAAGCTAAAAGTCGACAGGACACACGACGATGACAGACTATATCTAATGGAATGGTCACTACTGCCTCTGAGTGTTGGTCATTTCCAGAGTTTAAATTTCCTTCATTTCGATTCTCCTCAGCTTAATGAGAATTCCAACAAAGGGTGCATGTCACTTTAAGTTTCAGTTTTGATCCTAAGACTGTAGCTTAAGCACATGAAGATACGTTTTATTTTTTTCTGTGTTTATTTCTTTTTTAATTTTTTTTAATTTATTTATTTATCAAGGATTTCTGCCTCCTCCCCGCCACCGCCTCCCATTTCCCTCCCTCTCCCCCGATCAAGTCCCTCTCCCTCATCAGCTGGAAGAGCAATCAGGGTTCCCTGGCCTGTGGGAAGTCCAAGGACCGCCCACCTCCATCCAGGTTTAGTAAGTTGAGCATCCAAACTGCCTAGGCTCCCCCAAAGCCAGTATGTGCAGTAGGATCAAAAACCCATTGCCATTGTGAAGATACGTTTTAAATAGAGGATGTTTAAAACAGTGTCACAGGTGGCCCTGGGCATGGCTAATTTTAACTGACAACTTGGTGGGATTAGGGAACACTAGGAGGTTAGGGTTCTCTTGGAGTGTGTGAGGATGGTTTGAGAGACTAACAGAAAAGGTAAAACACTTTCAATTGGGTCAGTGTAGTATGAGGGCCGGCTTGTTGGGGGTTTCTGTCCTGCCCAGTTCCCACAGCCTGTAAGCCCCAAAGAAAATCACACAGAGAGTCTACATTAGGTTATAAACCGATTGGCCCATTAGCTCAGGCTTCTTATTAGCTCTTGTAGCTTATATTAACCCATTATTCTTATCTGTGTTAGCCACATGGCTCAGTACCTTTTTCAGCTAGGCAGATCACATCCTGCTTCTTCAGTGGTCTGGGCAGGACTGGGGAAAGAGCTTCCTTCTTCCCAGAATACTCCTGTTCTCTCTGATCCACCTCTGCTTTCTGTCTGGTTTTCCCACCTATACTTCCTGCCTGGCTATCGGCCAATCAGAGTTTATTTGAAACATGATTGACAGAATACAGACAATTCTCCCACACTAGGTCAGGTTGTTTCATGGGCTGGCATCCCTGGCAGAGTAAAAGGGGGAAAAAGAAGCCAGCTAAACCGCAGCTTTCACCTATCTTCTGGTTCCTCACTGTGAATGTGATGGAACCAGCCACCTCTGGCTCCACCCACTCCCACCCCATCACAGCGTCATCGCCTCTTCCCTGCCACAATGAACTGCGTCCCTCTGGAACTATAAGTCAGAATAAATTCTTTGTTCCTTATGTTGGTTATTATCAGGTATTTGGTCACAATGATGAGAAAAGTAAGAAGCGCACCCAGCTGGGTCCACAGAAATCCATGTTCTATGAACAAAGCAGTGGGCTCTAAGCACTCGGGGTGTTTCTCCTTAGGAAATGCTCCTGGACCACCATTCTGTATTGGCAGCATTATCGTCTCCAGTCCCCAGACAGGCAGGGCCACCAGGCTCACAGTACTCCTCACTGTCTACGAAATATCCCAGGGGAAAGAAAGGTGTTATTATAAAGCAAAGCATGTATTGGGGCACATTAAGTTTTTTTTTTTTTAATTTTCGAGACAGGGTTTCTCCGTAGCTCTTTTTTTTGGTTCCTGTCCTGAAACTAGCTCTTGTAGACCAGGCTGGCCTCGAACTCATAGAGATCCACCTGCCTCTGCCTACCGAGTGCTGGGATTAAAGGTGTGCGCCACCACCGCCTGGCTGGGGCACATTAATTTTTTTCTCATAATGATGGATGCACATTTGAGTTGGTCAAAATGAAGATGAGGATGCAGTTAAGAAAGAATGAACTTAAGCAAGTGACATTGAAGGTCACTATTTGAACAAACTGAACGCACACATACAGAAAACTGCCAGCCAGCAATATAGTTGGAGCAGATTGGACCTTATCTGGCAATTTGCATAGTATGGAAATTTTGTTCCCTGACAGATTATAGTGCCTTGGCTCTTTCTCAGCCATGAAATAGGCTGAGTAAACTAAGAAAGTGCAAGGAAATGGTAACTCCATCTTTGAGAAAGAGGAGATAGTAAACCCCAAATCATGGAGAGAGGGGGCGCCTCTAGAAGAGCGGGCAAGGCGCAGCATGAATCGATGAAGTATCTACAGGCCAGGACCCTGTGAGCACGTGCAGGGCTGCAGGGTGCAGAGGCCTGTGAATCCCACCTGACAGCACGACGGCTGAGCGAGTATGGGAGGGACATGCCGAGTGTGTGCCAAGGAGTCAAGAGAAGCTGGAAAAGGAGCGAAGTTGAACCCGAATAAGAACAGAACCAAAACACACACAAGAGTTTTCTCTTGAAAAACTACAAAGTGCACTTACTTATTAAGTAAAAACAAACTATTGCCTTATCTGTGGGTTCTGTTTATCCCTTTGTACTACCATGGGACATTTCAAACATCTGGAGGAATTTTGTCAAAAGCTGGAGAAAAAGTTTGCAGTTGGCATCTGGTGGATGGAGGCTAAGAGTGCTGATAAGCATGCCATGCCAATACAACCTCCCCAAAATACAGAATTATAGTGTTGAGCAACAGATTTCAGTAGTGCCAAAGAAAAACGCTGTCCTAATGTAAGCAAGAAAGAAGGGCAGAAAGTACACAAAATGAAAAAAAAAAAAAAACAACTGGATGCAAACCCACTTTGAGATTATAGAATGTTTTACTGATTTTTAAAACCCATTTGTAATGAATGATGCTCCCAAGAAGTAGGAATTGCTGAAAAGGATTGCAGAGAAAATGAAAGTTCAGAATAAATTATTAGAGAACAGAAAGAAGAATGAACCAAATGATACAGAGACACCATGAAAGACAGACAACTAACGATTTAGGATAGAGATCGTTACAGCGCCGTTCCCGTTATTCCAGGACAGAGTAGGAAGTCACATAGAATGCCGTAACAAAAAGAGCCCACGAGGAAAGAAATTGCAGTTTTAATTACACATACCATAAAATAGCAGACAGATGATGCTATCACCACTTTGACAGTTCATGGTGACCGGGTGAGCCACATATCACAGAGGAAAGTCTCAGCATTTACGAGATCAGCTAGCATAACTCGATACTGCAATGTATCCTGAACAGACGGTGCAACCACCTCCCGTGAAAAGTCCGTGTTTTACTTGGCACTATTCACAGCAGCCAAATTATAGAATCAGCCGGGGTGTCCAGTAGCAGACGAATAGATAAAACGGGGCACACACGAATACACGTACACGCGCACACGCACACGCACACGCACACACACACACACACACACACACTGTAATAGTATTTATCCACTAAGAAGGATGAAATCATGTCCTTTGCAGAAGAATGAATGGAACTTGAAGTTCTTATGTTAACTAAATTAAGACAAACTCAAAAAGGAAAAGAATCATGTCTATCTCCTATGGTAGTTTGAATATAACTGGCTCCAATAAGCTCATAGGAAGTGATAAGCTCATAGGAGGTGTGGCCTTGTTGAAGTGGGTGTGACGTTGTCCAAGGAAATGTGTCACTGTGGGGGTGGGCTTTGAGATTGCCTAGGCTTGAGCTACGCCCAGTGACTCAGACCACTTCCTGCTGCCTACAGGTCAAGATGTAGGACTCTCAGCTCCTTCTCTAAATATCCATATCCACCTGCATGCCACCGTCTCACACCAGGATAGTAATGGAGTAGCCCTCTGAACTTTTAGCCAGCCCAGTTAAATGTTCTTCCTTTATAGGAGTTGCCATAGTCATGGTGTCTCTTCACAGCAATAGAAACCCTATCTAAGACATCTCTTATGTCGAATCTGCACTTCTTAAAAAGTATGTGAAATTAGAAGGGAAAATGTTGAAGGGATGGGGTAAGTGGCAAGAGAGGGTATAGCATGTTCAAAGCACCTTAGGTGAACGTATGATGTCTTGCAGTGAAATCCACTATTCTGTACAGCTTATATACACTAATGTTTAAAGGGAAGATGTCATGAGTGTTGGGGATGAAAGGGTATGATGCTAACAACAGGGGTCAAATTGGGAATGACAGAAGATCAAGAATTTTATAAGGACAACCTCTAACAAAATGTTGTCATGGGAACACACAGGCAGCTTTTAAAGGCACTTTGTCATTACATGGGTAATGTGATAACTGACGACAGAAACCAGTGGGAAGGCTGGAGAGAAGGGTCAGTGATTAAGATGCTCTCACAGAGGACCGCTCCTTTCTCGGAGTCCCTGGCTGTGACTCCAGCTCCAGGGAGTCTGCCGCCCTCTTCTGTCCTCTGCAGATATTGCATCCATATGCATAGACCAACACAAACAGACCCAGAAATTAAACTAAAATATAAAAAAATAAAAATTTAAAAACTCCAGTGGGAATTGAATAGGGGTAAGTAAGCTTTACAATCGAGAACTTTCCAGTTCAGGAATCCAAAAGTATTTTATGAAGCACTAAAGAAGAAAGTGAGAATGTACTCAAAGTATATTACATGTTTCCATAAAAATGGCTTTATGTAGCCAAGTGTAACAAAATAAATTTTAAAAAAATACAAAATTAATGTCTACATTAGTTCCAATCAATGAAATAGTTTAGGTATATTCTTAACATCAGTGTTTGTTTTAATTTCCAGTGGTTGGGAGTGTTCTCTCTAGATAAAGTTTTCAAAATATGTAGTCTGATGATTTAATTTCCAGTGGTTGGGAGTGTTCTCTCTAGATAAAGTTTTCAAAATATGTAGCCTGAATGATCCCCCTTCTGCACTGTTCTAAATAAGCTGAATCAAAATCAGAAGTACGTATGCTGTCTTCCTGACAGTTAATTGTAGAGAAATTTAAAATAGTTATCTATGAAATAATGTCTTAAACTGTCTGAGTCTCTCCCAATCCATCTAGCAAGTGTCTGACATATTTGAGTGATAGCTACCAAAGCTACTGAATTTAGTCCACCCGAGAAGAGATGTGGATTGAAGGAAGTTTGGCTTTTAATAACTTTGAGTAGGTTTTTTTTGCCCTTTGGAAATTAAAGATATGTTTTTTTAATTTACTCAAAACGATTGCAAATGTGCATTGAAAAACAAATCACCCTGTGAAAGAGAACTTATCGACCACAAACGACAAAAAGGAACCCAGAGTTAAAAGAATTGCATCAATTCTCCATGAATGAAAACACTCCCATTTATGCCCACAAGGTGGCGATAGGATCCCGCTTATTTATTGCAGAGGCTGCCCGCAGCTCCCTGGGAATCTGACTACATAATGAAAAAGTGAGAATGTGTCCCCTGACCTTAACACCCTTCCCCTGTAAAGGTCGAGACATTTTTCAATGAAATCGAATCTGTTGAATGAGTATTTTCTGAACACTGATCTTCAGGAAGTCCATGGATTCTTGGGGTGTGTGTGTGTGTGTGTGTGTGTGTATTAATTAAAATATAATTTACATCACTTCCCCCACCACTTTCCTCTTCCTAACACTTCCCATGCCCCCTCAAATTAATGGCCTCTTTTTCTTTGATTATTGCTACTACATATATTCATGAATATATAAATACCACCTGCTGAGTCCGCTTAGCGTACATAGCTGGTGTATATGATTCCAATGGCCACTTTGTATTGGGCAACCAATTAGGGACCTCACCCTGCTGCAGATCAGACACCGTCTATCAGCTGTCACTAGTGGCCTATGGTTAGTTCTTTCCATGCTGTCGTGTCCACCTGGGGTTGTCATTGTCTCTTGTTTCAGCAGCCGTACTGCTGAGGTATCAGGAGTATGGTTTCCCTGAGTGGTCTCCCTCTGTAGTGAAGAGATGCTTCTTTGTGTATTGGGGTAGGGGTGAGAGCTGCTCCTCGGTGGGCATAAAGGTAAGTTTTAGAATGTAACTAGGCACTGTGTCAGTCTGGCAAAATAAAGCTACATATAATACATATAAGGGGATTGCGTGCCTATGCTATGTTGTATTGTATATACATATAAAATCAAGTTATGACATTGGGGCTGACAGTGCTCCCTATAAGAGCCGGAGACTAACAAAAAATCGCAATACCAGGCATGAGGAACTTCTGTTTGAGGTGTTGGTTAGCATAATCCAAATTATTCCCAAAACCAACATAGGCTATCGCTGGTGCCCTTGGCTGCCTCTCAGAGGTTGAGGGTACGTCCCCAATGCTGAAGTCACCATACACTTTGGATATAGGACTGAATATTCTAGCTGGATCTAAGCAGAAAGCCTCCTTCCGGGGGGGGGGTTACCTCTCACAGTACCAGAAGGTACTTCCCCAGCTGTTAATAGACCGAGCCAGCCGTGATGCTCACGGACACAACGATGTCCCCTATGGCATGAAATACCCAAAGGGTCCATCGAGGCTCACCTGTCTTGGTGGAAAGCAACAGCTGTCTAATTGGACTTATGGCCAATATGAAGAAAACTGTGTAGCCAGCTGCTTGGTGCTAGAAAGGCCATAGATCTTGGAGGGGAATCTACAACCTACTACCGCCTCTTGAGCAATTTACTGATGTTTAGAGAGATCTTTCGAAATAATCAATCACGGTCCTTAGTCTAGGCACCTAGAGCTGTGCCAACTCTTGGGTGGGCTACTGTCCTGATCTCCGGTGGTATTGACTTGGACAGCCCCATAAGTCAGGATCTCAGGATTTCCCCTCATTCGACAAGTCTGGCACTGGCTTTTTTGTAACAAGTGTCTTAATCTAATAGAAGCTGTGAAGATCTGCTGCAGGGGCCTCGCTTCCTGCTCATCTTCCTGGGGACAAAGTAGCCAACTCATGAGTCTAGGGGGATGGCTGTGATATTAAAACAATAGCAAATAAATATGTCAGCATTCAAATGATAATGTTTGACCTTCATGGTCTCACCACCCCTTAGCAGCATCAAATATATGTTCAACATAAATATGGTAGATACAGAAAGTCTGAGCAGAGTCAATTCCAGTAAGAGTTTCCCCACCACGGATGGAATCCAACACATTTATGTCCCCTCACCTTTCCTGTTTCTTTACAATATACAACCAAGTCTTCCAATGTTAATGTCAGTATTTACAAAGACTGCAAAATTGCTCTTTTTAAAGTAACTCACACTTTTTCATTAACTTGGGTCAGCCACTTGAGAAGAACTCTCCACTGCAATAGAATCGGGAGCACTGGCTGCATGCAGCCTCTTCGGAGAGAGAAGGTGCTGCTTTTATTTGTAAAGCACCATCACATCTGCGGGCTGCTTGTGTCTGGCTGCCGACTCGCCTGGCCTTGTGGTAGCAGGACGATTCCTGGACATACAGTTCAGCTCCCAGTAGAGATTAGCAAGAGGTGCTCAGAGATTCTCTCAGCCTTCTCTTACGTAATTTGGTTGCCTCGGCGGGTTACCATCCCCCCTATTGAAGAGTGAATCTGTAATAAATAAAAAGAATATATTAACATTAATACAGATCTTGCCGGAATTCCCCAGTGGTCTAATGTGCACTGACGGGTGTCATGCCCCACCTCGTCCAGCAAGGAATGACACAATACCCGTAGCTCTTCTTGCTGCAGTTTATTCCAGGACTTAATTCACTTTCTCTCTCTCTTCCCCTCTCTTTCCTTCCTCTCTCTCCTTCCCTCTCCTCTCCCACCGGGTAAACCTTCTCCCAGCCCTTAAGTAGGCATGGGCTGCCAATCCCGGATTGCCAGGTGGGCACTCCCCATAGGCCCACGCATATGCAAGCAGCTGATGATCATTGCGTGATCATAGCATAGGTCAGGCCTTAGCCATCTCAGGAGTTGAATATACATCTCCATCAGGTGTGATTCCATGCAGCTCGCTACAGACGGGCATGTTCTTGTTCAATTTCCCAGCTTCTGGCCTTTCTTTCCGGGTTGTTTCCGGCAGGTCAGAGTTCATCCCACGTGGCTGATTGTGAACAGCAACACAACAGCAAGGATCTTTGCACCCCGCCACGCCTGTAATTATTTTCACACAAGGGGTAAGTTCACTCGTCTCTTTGAGGAAATGCAACTTTATCTCACTGAGGCGTCTGATGCATGGTTGTCACTGCAGACAAGTGACAGCCTTCTAAACCTGTTTTCATCGCTGCTGTGTCCTGGGTGTCATCAGCTCACCCAAACACATTTTCTGACCAAACACACTGGGGTGTGTGTGGGGGGGGGGAGAGCCATAAAACTTGCTTGCATTTACCTCAAATTTTACCACTGGAAGCCTTAAACACACCCCATTCCTCATTTGTCTTTATGATTTAGAAACCCAAATAAAACTTACGCCTGCTGCAAAGATTAAATCGAGTAAGCACTCACACACCGCTTCTCTACCGTTGCACGTGCTGTGTGTGTGCAGCTGCAGTGCAGGCACGTGTGCATGTGTGCATGTGTGCAAATGTGCGTGTGTGCATGTGTGCAAGTGTGCGTGCTGGACTTTCACACTGTGTGTGTGCAGCTGCAGTGCAGGCACGTGTGCATGTGTGCAAGTGTGCGTGCTAGACTTTCACACTGTGTGTGTGCAGCCGCAGTGCAGGCACGTGTGCATGTGTGCAAGTGTGCGTGCTAGACTTTCACACTGTGTGTGTGCAGCCGCAGTGCAGGCACGTGTGCATGTGTGCAAGTGTGCATGTGTGCAAGTATGCGTGCTAGACTTTCATACTGTGTGTGTGCGACTGCAGTGCAGGTACATGTGCATGTGTGCAAGTGTGCATGCTAGACTTTCACACTGTGTGTGTGCAGCTGCAGTGCAGGCACTTGTGCATGTGTGCAAGTGTGCGTGCTAGACTTTCACACTGGCCATCTGACGCTGTCACTCTCCACCTTGCTCTTTGGGGTATCTTACCCTCACATGTCATGGACTAACGTGTCTCCCCAGTCCCAAGTGCTTCGCTTTAAGTTACTAATACACAGTAAATTCTAGAATTTCTGTATCTAATGGGGCATTGAAAACAACAATGGGTGGAGTTTTGAAAGAGCTGTGCGTTGTGAAGCCACAGGGCTGCTGGCTTTTCTGCACATGAAGGTGTCTCCTTTATCAGCCAATTGACTAATCAGAAACACGGGAGCATGAGATGCTGTGGGAACACAGGCACGAATAACTGATTCTTAAGGCCTTAGAGCTTGTTAAATCTTGCCTCTTCTCTGACGAAGGAGGGGCGTTTCGGAAGGCAAGCATGATGTAATGTGTGGTGTGTCAACGGTCGTACTGACTGAACTTTGGCAGGAATGTCTTGTTCTTTGTACCTGTACTTTGTATGTCATCTGAGCCATCATCAAACGCTCCATACACGTGAACGTGGACAACAGTGTGGCCTCCTGACTCTCTGTGTATGCCGTCCATCTTAAAGCTGGCCACTACTTGTTCAAGCCATGTTGTTGACTTCCTCTTGAAACACATCTACACCCAAAATAACACCTTTCAAAGTGTAGTCGTTTGATAAGTATGGTCTCCATAGTTTCTTGTGTCTGAATGCTTAGTTGCCAGGGAATAGCACTGCTTGAGAGGGGTTGGGAGGTGTGGCCTTTTGGGAGTAGGTGTGATTTCATTGGAGAAAGTGATGGGCTTTTATGTTTCAAGGCCGAAGCCAGGCCTATCTGTTCTCTCTCTCTCTTCCTCTGCCTATGGGTCAAAATGTTGTTCCCAGCTACTGCTCCAGTGTCTGCCTGTGTGCAGACATGCTTCCTGCCATGATGACACTGGGCTAGCCCTCTGAAACTGTAGGCAAGCCTCCAAAATGATTTCTCTTGTAAGAGTTGCCTTAATCATGGTGTCTCTTCACAGCAATGGAACATTGACCAAGACACCGGGTTCCTGGGTGTTTGTTTCACCTTACGAGGCATTCAGATCCAGTGCACAACCAAAGCTGGCTGACTTCTCCACCGAATTCCATCTGTTGTCACTCTTTCTGTTTGTTTTTTTTTTCTTCTGAATGCCTGCATGCTGGAAGAGAGCATCAAATCCCATCATAGAAGGTTGTGCGCCACCATGTGGCTGCTGGGAATTGAATCCAGGACCTCTGGAAGAGCAGCCAGTGCGCTTAACTGCTGAGCCATATCTCCAGTCCCTTGTTGCCGCTCATACATAACCTTCTCTCTTTTTTTTTTTTTTTATTTTGTTTTTGACTCAAAGTAGGAATGGCTGCTTGAAGGATTCCAACTTGGGGATTTACTCTTTCAATATTATAATTTGGTGTGGGTAGGGAGTGTATGTTAGTCTTCAAGGACTGTGACCATTCAGGAATTTAACATTCATGCTTACAACAGTAGGCAGTGTGTCTTTAAAGACTGTAATCAGCATCACAGTCTCTTAGTACCTGAGACATGAGTGCTTATTGTGGTTATTCTAATCTTGCCAAGGAACTGTACATCCCATGGCAGATAGACACCAATACACTAATTTCCTCTTACCTTGGTTCCAGGCCCATTGCTTATTAAACCCTGCCTCTGCCAATGATAGCTAAGCTAAGATGCTCAAGGCCCTGCATGCCTCCCCATGGCAACCCCTGACTCAGCTCCTGTCATGCTAAACAAAGGTTTTATTACATGGCCATTGGCAACCAAGAAGGAGAGCTTGAGGTGACTCTTTACCCTTCCCACTTTTTTTCTGGTGACTTGATTCTGTGCTGCAGGCTCGCTCCTTCTCACTTGGGCCTTCCCTTGTCTACAGAGTAAAATCACCAACCAGAAACGTGCAAGACAGAATGGTACCCAGCTCTAGAGCTATTCATCCTGTGGCAGGTGATCAGTCTCAATGGCCTCCTCATGACTGTGTAGTGTGGGGCCTCCTGATTCCCTCCACACTCCAGGAGAGGGGTGATGATGGATTCAATCTTGTGCAGATTGCCACAGCTGCCTAAAGTTCAAGCAGGAATTCTGTGAAGGGCTGGAGAGATGCTCAGTGGTTAAGAGCACTGGCTGCTTTTCCAGAGGTTCTGAGTTCAATTCCCAGAACAGGGTGGGTCACAACCTTCTATAGTGGGTTCTGGTGCCCTCTTCTGTCACGCAGGCAAACATTCAGAGAGAGCATTCACACACATAAAATATGTTAAAAAATAAATCTTTAAAAATAAAAAAGCTGAGCAGTGGTGGTGTATGCCTTTAATCCCAGCACTTGGAAGGCAGATACAAGTGGATCACTGTGAGTTCAAGGGCAGCCTGGTCTACAGAACAATTTCCAGGACAGTCAGAACTGTTATACATAGAAACCCTGTCTCGAAAAAGCAAAACCAAAAACAAAGAAAGAATACCGTGGAGTGACGGGGGGGGGGGGGGAGGGTACTGCTTGCTTGTTCCTGAAACACTGAGGCCTGGGACAGTTTTCTCAACCGACATTAAGTTGTCAATCACTGGAGACTCTCTTTGAATCTTCTTCCTTTCATCTGAATGAGAGAACTAGTCACAGTATTTTGGGACAGCTGAAGGCACAGCTGCTCATTCCATTATCACCTTTATTTCTCTGCTCTCTCAACTGGGGTCTCATGGAGCCAGCATTGGCCTCTAATTCACAATGCCGTCCAGACTAACCTTGGATTTCTGGTCTGACTGCCTCCTCTTCCTCCTCCCGAGTACCTGAAGTACAGGCAGATACGGTCATACCCAGTTAATGCCACAATGGAGATGGAATCCTGGGCTGGGTACAAGCTGGGTGAGCACTCAGTCAAGTGAACTGGTAATCCACCCCCGGCCCTCAGTACACACTTTTCTGCTTTCAGTCACTCCCAGGGCTTGCTGCAAAAGTGTCCCTGCGGTACCACCTGTGACCACAGAACTTGACATCTTTACTTGAACACAGCATAGAATGAAAGCGTTGCGCCCGCAGCTTGGGGGCATGGTGTCAGTGCTCACTAAGGTACTTTTCATGCCTGATAATGGCTACCCAGGACTCCGTTGCCCTTCTACCCCTTTCCCAAACTTTCCCAAATAATGTTCACAACAAAATGGGGAGGGGGGGATGTCTAGGATGTGTACTTGACTGCCTCTTTCTCTTTTCTTATGTAGACCAAACTTCCTCACGAAGAGATGCAGCATTAGTGACTTGGCTCACCTGGAGTTACACGGGTGTGCCTGAGAGCGGAACTGATGGGCTCCTGACAAGTTGAGACACCTACAGAGGTGACTTGTTCACTGTCGCCTTGCTGGGAAATAGATCACAACCCGTTTCCATTCTTGAAGCTTTTCTTCCTACGGTCGGATGGTTTTTTTTTTTGTTTGTTTTTGTGTTTTGTTTTATGGGGTGAAATTGACAAAAGATATTTGTGGCTTTCACTTGTGTGGAGGGCGCTTGTGGGGTTCCCTTTAAACTTGCTCAGTGAGCATTGCCATATGCAGCCTGCTTCTCTGGCTACACCAACTATCTTCTTTATACACACACACACACACACACACACACACACACACACACACACACAAAATGTCTGGTGAGAAACTGCAAGAATCAATTCAAATTCCCGAGGCCAGAACCAGGTAAACCCTTCTCAAGTGCCCAGGGTTGCCGTTTGGTAGAAGGGCACAGAAAAACCATGCTAGTAGCTGGTGTGGATCAGCTGTGGTGAGAACCTGCACGGACCCCCAGAGCTCGAGCACTGGGGCTGTCTCCTGATTGTCCTTGTGGCTGCAAAGTATCATGGTAGAAACAACTTCGCGGACACTTCCCATGAGTAGGTGTTTGGGGCTGGTGAGGCTACTGCTAACGTGATGGTGTAAAATCAACCAACAGCAACTAGAAAAAGGTTTTAACTGCCCACCTTTCCAACTGTGGAACCCAGTTCCGGGGCCCTCTGAAGGCTTCCTTACATATCTCAGCTGTCCGTGGCCAAATTGAGAAAATAAAATTGGAGAGTGACTGGTTTGAAAAGGGAGAGCAAAAAAAAAAAAGGTTCTGGCCATGTGTGATTCAGCGCCTGTCACTTGTATCTAGATGGGCAATTAAGACCCAGCGGAGGCAGGCAGTTACACTTGTCTTCATTGTTAATTCCTAGACTAGCATCTAGGAAAACTGATGTGGGATTCCCCTCTGTATGTTGTGATTACCATCCATTAATAAAGAAACTGCTTTCTGACCTATAGCACGGCAGAACAGAGGTAGACGGGAAAAACTAAACTGAATGCTGGGAGAAAGAAGGAGGAGTCAGGGAGACGCTATGGAGCCACCAGAGGAGAAAGATGCAAGCTGTCACACAAACCTCATGGCAAAATATAAAATAATAGAAATGGGTTAATTTAATATGTAAAAGCTTGCTAGGAATATGCTAGAGACATTGGCCAAGCAGTGTTTTAAATAATATAGTTTTGTGTGATTATTTAGGTTCTGGGCAGCCAGGAACAAACAAGCCACCTCCTACCACAGAAACCATTTGGTACATAAATTTCATTGCTCTTAACTACAAGGCAAAAATGATTATCTGGCATTATGAAATCCAGCCCCTGGGAGCACATATGAACATCAGGGAGACCCTCACCCCCAACTGTGGTCCAATGTATTAAAAAGAGTAGTGCATTTGTGAAGAAAGCACTAAGCCACGTGATCCAAGGAGATCCATTTTGTAGTTCTGTCTTCCGGGTGGGCTCTTCCTCCCACCATCTCCTAAGCCCAAACCATTTAAAAAAAAATCTATCATAATATCTACTATGTCTCCTCTTGGTGAAAGCAAGGTGGGAGTGCAGCCCAAAAATTTAGAGCACATCACCATAGTACCTTCTGGTGACAAGCTTGGAATAGAATAAAAGAAAACTTAGAAAAATCCTGCTGAAATTTAGTCATGCTTAATTTGGTTAATTGATTGGATCATTGGATAAAGCAAGAGAAAATTCCAAAGTGCCACTGTAGGAGAGAGAGAGAGAGAGAGAGAGAGAGAGAGAGAGAGAGAGAGAGAGAATCATGATATATGAGGATGTTAGTTTCAGTTCACACAGGGATTCTAACAAATCCCTTGGATGGGTTCCAGTGTGATGGAATCTGGAAAAGCCTTTGGAGGTTGCTAGGTCTTGGGAAGAGGTCCTGATGCTGCAACTAGTGACCTTAAAGAAGAAACACCAAACAGTTCTGCCCCTTCCTTCATTGTGTTTGGGGCCAACCTGAGCTACACAATGAGGCAAACCTCCATCTCCCCCAACCTCCCACCCCTGTGGATCCTCAAAAGCAAACATATAAACAAAAGAGGGAAAAATAAGTGAAGATGACATAGTATCAAATGCACAGAGGGGAAGAAGGGAGAGGGGAGGGAAGGGAGATGAACAGAAGGCAAGAAAGAATAAGGAGCAGAGAAGAGAAAGGACAAGAAGGAACAGGGAGGTCATTGCAGAGACTTTGTGAAGGTTCTAGAAAAGCAAACAGCCCTGAGTTGTTTCTAGAGCTTCTAAAGATGGTCTGTGACAAGGTAATGAAATCAACAGAAAACTCGGTGTGAGTGATGGCTGTGTTCCCTTCCAAAGTACTGGGACAACACCACCACCCTCAGATTCTAACTTATTCTGTTGTATGCAATTGATTGAACTTTATGATGTATTTTGCTATTTACTGGATGTCATCTTCCTGTTAGGTAAAACAAATAGCATACATAGTTAAAAAAATAATCTTAGATAAATTTGCCTTTTTTATGAGTTCATTGATTTCACTAAAACTTGTCTCATAAACTAATTTTTGTCTCATAACATTTTTAAGCTGTGGGCCTGAAGGACCAGTTACATTAACACTAAAATATATAGTAAATATATAGTAAACTATAAAATATAATATATATTATATATAATATATTTATATAAACTATAAAATAAAATATAATATGATAATAAAAAAAACTCTTTCGCATTTATAGCATTTAGTAACATCCAGATATTTTTATATGCATTACCTACGTTCTCTATAATAATAACAAATTTATTATTATTATTATTATTACCTTTGTTACAGTAGATAAGGCACCAGAGGCTCAAAGAGCCACTGTATTCAAGGTCACATATACAGAGAACTTTAAATCCCAACCTGCCCTCCTGACATTTCCATCCCATAATGTAGATTGGATTCTTACACTGAATAGGAGAGAGTGGGTTACATTTTAAGAGCACATTATTTTATAAGCCAATCTTGCAAGGTGCATATTTGAACTTCTCAATATTCTTTACGATTTCCATGGACTCATATCCTCACCCATATTTTATGTTGAAGAAATTGAGATAGCGTCAAAAAGTGTAAGGGGAATTTAAAACTTTGCTTTCATAGGCAACTCAATTGTTCAACGGAAATGAGGTTTTAGGAAAAGCCTTTGTTATAGAAAGTCACAGCAACATTAAGTCCCTCGTACTATTCTCTAAGACCGAAGTTTAACCTGTGGGGTAGAGGGAAAACACCGCGAGACTATTTTGATGTTTAATGGACAGGGAAAAAAAATCAATTGGGAATTCCTGCCGTTATCCACCTGCAGTGCTCCTCAGGTCCCCGGGTGTTCTCAGCAGAGCACACAAACCCAGACTGCACATGTTTCTGAAAGGCCTGTCGGGGCCTACGCCAGGCTTTCTCTCCAGTTGGGTGTACGTATTCCAGGTCTTGACAGATCTAGGTGGGGCTGAGAGTGTACCACCTAGAGGATGATAGACACAGAATCGAATATTTTTTAAATACTTATTTTTATTTTATGTGTTTGTGTGTCTGTGTGAATGTATACCATATGCATGCATGTTCCTGGGCAGACAGAAGAACGAATTAGATCTCACAGAGCCAAAGTTACAGGCAGTTGTAAGCTGTCCAGTGTGGGTTCTGAGGACCAGATGTGTGCCTTTCGGGAGAGCAACAAGCTCCCTTAACCACTGAGCCATTTCTTCACCTTCCATTTATTCTTTTTTAAAAATTTATTTATTTATTTTACATCCCGAAGTTTCTCCTCCCTCCTCTCCACCCAACCCCTTCCCCCAGCCCCTCCGCCTCTGTTCCCACCCTCCCTATCCACTCCTCCTCCATTTCTGTTCAGGGAAGGGCAGCTCTCCGATGAGTATCAACAAAACATGGCATTTCAAACTGCAGTAAGACTAAGCACCTCCCCATGTATTAAGGCTGGGCAAGGCAACCTTGTAGGAAAAGTAAGGTCCCCAAAACCAGTAAAAAAAAAAAAAAAAAGTCGGAGACAGCCCCTATTTACACTATTAGGGGTCCCATAAGAAGACCAAGGTACACAACTGTAACATTATATACATGCAGAAGGTCTAGGTCAGTCCCATGAAGGCTCCCTGGTTGTCGGTTCAATCTCTGTGAGCCCCTATGAGCCCAGGTTAGTTGATTCTGTGAATTTTCTTGTGGTGCCTTGACCCTTCTGGCTCCTACAATCCTTTCTTGGAAAAGTAAAAAACCTGTATGACAAGAACTTACAGTTTTTGAAGAAAGAAACTGAAAAAGATATCAAAAAATGGAAAGATCACATATGCTCATAAATCAGTAGGACTTACGTGGTAAATATGGCAAGCTTACCAAAAGCAATCTACCAATTCAATGCAAGACCTATCAAAATCCCAGTAAAATTCTTCAAGTAAAATTCTTCACAGACCTTAAAAGAACAACATTCAACTTCATATGGAAAAGCAAAATACCTAGGAGAGCTAAAACAATCCTGTATAATAAAAACTTCCAGAGATATTACATCTCTGGTTTCAAACTCTACTACAGAGTTATAGTAATAAAAACTACATGGTATTGGCATAAAAAGAGACAAGTGGATCAATGGGATCAAATCAAAGACCCAGAAGTAAATCCACACCCCTATGGACATCTGATTTTTGACCAAGAAGCCAAAATTATACAATGGGGGAAAAAAAAGAAAGCATCTTCAGTGAATGGTGCTGGTCTGACTGGACGTCGGCATGGAGAAGAATGCAGACCAGTCCATATTTATCCCCAAGCACTAAGTGCAAGTTCAAGTGGATCAAAGACCTCAACATAAATCCAGATACACTGAACCTGATACAAGAGAAAGTGGGAAATAATCTCAGATGCATTGGCACAGGAGACAGCTTCTTGAACAGCACAACCAATAGCACAGGCACTAACAGCTTCCTTTTTTTTTTTTTTTTTTTTTTTTTTTTTTTTTTTT
>NC_022030.1:50860949-50903500 GCF_000317375.1 Microtus ochrogaster | reverse complement strand
TGGCTTTGGAGCCTGTCCTGGAACTCGCTCTGTAGACCAGGCTGGTCTCGAACTCACAGAGATCCACCTGCCTCTGCCTCCCAAGTGCTGGGATTTTAATCATGAGTATATACCTAATCTCCACACTCCAGCATTTGGGCAACAGAGATTGTGTTCCTTGTGACTATGATTTCAAGACCATAAACTGCAATTTATAATATTCACCGTCTCCACTTGCAGGTTATGAATGTTCGTGCGATGGCTGATATTGCCAGCATGATTGGGTTGGAATGCCTAGGTCAAGTCTCTGGGAGTGCGTGCGAGGGATTATTTTGACTAGGTTAATTGAGATAGGATGAATGTGCCTAAAAGTGGGTGGGTTTTCCTCGAGCTGGCAATGAGTCCAGAGACCTCAAACTCTGGAACCAGGAGGATCCCATCATCATGGATTGCAACCCAGAACTGTCAGCCAAAGCAATCCCTCCCTCCCTTAACTTGCTTTTGTTGTGGCATTTTATCAAAACAACGAGACAAGTAACAAAGGCGGTGCTTCTTTATATGGCAAACATGGGCCTGGATTGTGGACTAAGTCTGACTCTCAACCCCTCTTTAAAGAGTTGGTTTTGTAGATTATCGCAGTTGCAAAACCATTGCCACCTTTTGAGTTTGGTAGCCACAAAATGTCTAAGTATCGTATCATACATACATCATAAGGCAGCCAAAAATATGAATGGGGTGAACATATAAACGAAAGAATAAGAACTGCAGACAACCCTGGGAGCCCCCAAAAGACATCTAGTTCACAAGTCCTGTCCTAGTGACTCAGTCAGCACAACCTTTTGGCTGTGCTCAGCGGAGAGCTGAAATTCGCTAATCATCCCATGTCTTCCTTGGTTTTTTAACAAGAAGTGCTGCCCCCTTCAGAGTAGGCCATAAACAAATGAGAAATAGAATTATCGCAGAGTATAGCATTCATTTTGCCCTAGCTTTCTGGCTTCTGGTACTCTTACTAATTAAACTGGGCGGGCAGGGAGTAACAATTTTTAAAACACTTTGCATTTCAGTCATTTCAGATGCAAAGAACTTTGAAAGGAAAACCACAAGAGGGTATGTGGTAAACAGGGCCTACTTACCAAAGGAGGTCACATAAAAATTAAAAAGCACTAAAGAATAAATAGTTCACACTGTCCAGGGGGAATAAGCCATGCAATCTCAAGTAAAAATTAAAGCCAAATTACACCCACTAATCATATCTGCATAGTGTATGTGATTCATTTGCATATAATGCCAGTGTTCTAATCAGGGTGCTGAACCAACACATGTAGCTGGGTTAGTGTGCCACTGAGAAGTCCAGGCATTGGGCTTTCTTCCTCTGCCTGGCTGAATTCTCTTCCATCCAGCCCGCAAACTATCAGCTCCCCATGGACTTCCAATAGTGGAAATAAAAGCACTATGAACCTGTGCTTTGAGAGTCTGGGGCCCTCACAGACGAGCAAGAAACTGGAGGATCTTGGATCAGCGTCTGTAGTTCTAACCTTCATTGTCAACCTAACTAGATTTAGACTCACCGTGGAAATGCATCTCTGGGTGTATCTGTAAGAGTGTTTCCAGAAAGATTTAACTGAGGAAGGAAGACCCACCCGTGGTCTTTCCATGGGCCCGAGTCCCAGATGGAACAACAAAAAAAAAAAAAAGGCAAGCCAAGCCCCGGCATCCTCCCTCCTGCTCTGCCACGTGACCATAAAGGTACATAATCAGCTGCCTCACACTCTGGCTTCCGTGAATTCCAGAATGGACCTTCCCACTGAAGTATTAGACAAAATAGTCTTCCTTAAGTTGCTTTTGTCAGGTGTTTCAGAGAGAGGGGCAACTAATACAATGCTTCGTTTCTAGAACGTTCTATCTTATCTGTTCTTAGAGAGACACATTCGTTTTATGCTAGATGAAGAATTCTTCTTTCTCTTCGCCCTGGACAGGAAGATGGTGGGCACATTTTGAGATTCTCTTCTTTATACCAAAGTCCCTTTGACCAGGAAGTGACAGAGGACGGAGTCTGTCCTTTACGACTCTTTGGTTTGAGGAAGCAGTCGCCTCGAAGGAAGAGCCGGACAAGCAGCATGGTGGCTGATTGCTCTGAAAATCCCTGGGCAATCTCATAAAAGATTGCCTGGGTTTGGAATTGATGACGGTGAAGCCAGTGTCAACGTTTGTCTCTGCCTCGAGTTTCTGGAAGCTGTTTTCCTGAAGGGCATGCATTCGCATCTCAGGCTCCATGGGGACAGACAGGCGGTACTGCCGCAAGCCTGTCTCTGAGCTATCTGCCAGGGAGGACCGGCCAGGGCTACTCCAGAAAGGGTCGCTAGAGCTTTCCGATGTCCCACTGGGCTGTGGAAGCTCCAGAGAATGTACTTTGAACCTCCGGCTCCTGCTCCTCCGGCTCCGTGGCTCTAAGGTTCTCGGTGTGGAGTCAGAGTTCAGCCTGGAGCACTGTCGATGCACGTCACCGCTGAGGCCGCCATTCAGGAAGGAGCACTCAGCATTTCTAACACCAAGTCCTGGCTTCGGTTGGACCTATGAGACAAGGAAAGGAAGAATCAATGTAACATGGTTTCCACTGCTAACTTCACAAGCCTTGTCTGGCCTCTGCTGCTTTCAGCCGCACCGTTTGAGCGGAAGTGAGACATGAATCTGTTTAAAATGATCAGTATTCTCATTCTTACTGGTTTTGAGGGGGATGTCGGAAATGACACCACCACACTTCCTGTAGATCTGGTAGTTTAAACACCCAACGACATGACATGCACAGACATTTCTCAGTGACCTGACAAGATAATTTAAGTGATATATTACAACAGACAACAGTCAAAGCCTGTGGCCACCGTCAAGACAAAGACCAGAACGGGAATTCAACCTTACAACGCTGGTGGTACCTCTACTAGATCATGCTAATAAAGGAATCCCTCTTGGATGTGCCTTAGATATGGGGCTACCCCAGATAGGTTAATACACTAGTACCTTTTTAAAACAATTTTTCCTTATTTTCTTGAGGCACCATTTATACAAAGTAGAGCATATTGTCTGGGAAAACAGAAAAAACTACTTATATGAATTTCCTAGCATTTTAATTCACAAAAATTGCATTCTGGTTCCAATCTTACACTGCTGGTCAGCAAAATCCCCATCCTATGAGTGGCTGCCCTCTCTTTGCACAGGATCAAGGTCACTGGACACCTTCCATCCTAGATTCCTGGGAAGCTGAAATGCCAGCTCTTTCACAGGGTTCTCCCAAGACGATCTCTGGACATACTAGTTTTCACCCTAGAAGTTAGCATCTTACAGTACCTCTCTATGAGTTACTGTTCAAGGAACCCACAATAAAAAGTCTCTTGCCGTGGCTTTTGGTTGCCCACCAGAACTAGATGGTAAGAAATCGCATACTTTGGCTGCGGGACTCGGAGAGATCAACTGCCTGGGAGACTGCCATCTGCTGGCTAGGGCTGAACACTGCTACACGGCCAGTGGGGAAGAAAAGACAGCAGTGGTCTTTTCTAGCACTAGCTCCTGCGTGCTTTAATAGCACTTCTAGTTAAAACATACCCACTGGCTCAAATATAGCATAACTGTTATGAAGGAAACCAATGATTTTACAGTCAGATTTCAGGACTTCTCCCTAGGATAGAATTTATGCTTGGTCAAAGCCCATGGCCTTGATGGGGAGTTCATGAGGTGGAATTCTTCCCTGTGTGCTGTGGATGACAATGGTTAATAAAGAAACTGCTTTGGCCTGTTGATAGGGCAGAACTTAGGTAGGCGGGGAAAACTAAACTGAATGCTGAGAGAAAGGAGGCAGAATCAGGGAGAAGCCATGGAGCCACTGGCAGAGACAGACGTGCTAAAACTTTGCTGGTAGGCCACGACCTCGTGGTGATGCACAGATTAATGGAGATGGGTTAAATTAAGATGTAAGAGTTAGCCAATAAGAAGCTAGAGATATTGGGCCAATCAGTGATTTAAATAATATAGTTTCTGTGTGATGATTTCGGGGCTGGGCAGCAGGGTACAAACAAGTGGTCTTCCTCCTACATTCATAGGTCCTAGGAAAGAACTAACTATTTTTGTTGCTAAATAGTCACATCAAACTGCCTTGCAAATATTTATGCTTATAACTATAGTTTTTTATACCTATAGATTAATGGTGCTCTCAACCTTAGTCATAGAAGCTTCTTCTAAGCAGGTAGTGGTTAATGTAGAACCTCACAAATAAACTCATTTATACCAAGCCCCTCCTCACACATACAGCGGGATCAGGTAATATGGAAGACGGGAGCGGAAAGAATTTAAAGAGCTGAAGGAGGAGGAGTATTGAGAAACGCTGTCTTACAGACAAGACAAGGCTGTTGTGCTCATGAACTCACAGGGGCTGCGATCACCTGCACAAATCAGGACAGTCCAAATTCCAGCATTTATAGGTGAGTGCACATGAGGCGTCATCTTTAGTTGAAGAGCTTTCAAAGAGGTTGAGAGCAGAGGGGGCTATATGTCTGTGGGGTCATGAAGTTCTCTATGCTTTATGCGCTGCTTTGATGTGAGCCACCACCGCCCTAAAACAGTCTTTGAAGAGGAAAAGAGAGAACTGTACATTTGCCTCCCAAAGCAAGAAGGCAGAAGTTGGGACAGCGGGGAAAAAGCAGGTCTACAATGAGTCGCTTACTGAATGCATACACAAAGTATTTTTTTTTTATAAATGACAGGCATACATGCTTTCTTCTAACTTTTCTCTGCGATAGAAATAGAGAAACTGCAAAGCCAATCCCCCCAAATAAGAGACATTTATTTCTTCTTTTAGAAATTTCAAATATGCCCCGTGAGAGGGTCATGTAGCAGTTGACTTACCATGGAGCTATCAGCCCAGCCCCTTGGCTCAGCCGAGCCGCCAGAGACAAGCCCCACATGAATGGTGTGGCTGCAATTCAATGTATTTCTATTTGAGGACCGTGGAATTTGAATTCTGTGTCATTTTCATGTTTCATATTTCTTTTCCAATCATTTAAAAATGGAAATCTATGCTGAGTTCCTTCCCATAATTGCCCAATATCTCCTCTCTTCAGATCGATGAGTCAGCAGTTCTCACTCCTTCTCTCTCTCTACGTCTTCTTTCTAAAATTCTTTACCTGGAGGTCCCAAACATGAAGCAGTCATACTTCCGAGGCTTGGAGGCCATAACACTGGAGCAGTCAGGGGTAGCACTGACTGCTAAACCTTTCTCAGCCCCACTTCCATGTCTGCAGGATTTTTAAAATACAGATCTAAAACCGCCACTCCAGGATCCTTAGATTCCATTTATGGGACAAGTCCCATAAATTCCTAAAGAGCTGCACACATCTAGATACCCACCCCTAATCTACCAATGGGATTCCAAGATGGAACCCATCTACCATGGTGCTCTTGCCCAAACCAGTTTTGCCAGCATTGAGGGGCTTTGTTGCATGGATGTCCACAGCACCTTAATATATGTACTTTGACAACCCCACGGGAGACACATCTGTCTCCGAGCATTGTTGCACACTGCAATAATAAAAGGCCCTAGCTCCCACCCTTAAAATTCAAGTGTATCCAAATAAGGATGTATCATGGGTATTAAGAATGCACACATTTCCCCAGTGTTTCAAATGCATAGACAATCTGGAACCCACTTCTTTGGGCACAGAAAAGCTGTGTCTGGATAGTTGTCTTGTGGACAACTGGACTCCTGCAACCCTGCTGGTCACTACATCACCTAATTCCATTTCACTGTCCTGTTGGTTCAGTCTCTTCTCTCCCTCCTTTTCTTTCCTCTCCCTCCTCTTGTTCTTCCATTCTTTTCTTTCTTTTTAATCCATTTGTTTTTAATAAAAATATCTTATTATGGGTTGGATATCTTTTATCCCAAATCATTCTGGGGTAATATTAGATTGCCCAGTCTGGAGAAACAAATCCTTGGGTTTGACTCTGAGACCCCATTTCATTTTCTACCAACTGCTTTCAGAAAGAAAACCCTGTGGTGTGCTATATTAAAACTCTTCAGATATGTATCCCAGAGTGGTATTCCCACAAGCATACTTGGAAGATCATGTCTATTGCAGCACTATCCGTAACAGCTGATGTACAGGTTTAGCTTATGCCCAGGAAGAGAGGGAGGAATACAGAAATTGTGACACACATACATACAATGAAGTTCTAGTCAGTCATTTGCAGAAAATGAACACAATTGGAGACTACCATAGTGAGCAAAATAAGCCTGACTTAAAAAACCATATATCATGCATTATTTCATTTGTGGATCCTACATTTTATACAGGTATTTTAACATGTTATATTACAATATACCTATAATATTGCAGACACAGCTTTCCTGTATTCTGGCAGTCACTTCCAAATAACCTCACAGAGGCTAATTATTAATTATAAATGCTTGGCCAATAGTTCAGGCTTGTTACTAGCTAATTCTTACATTTTAAATTAGCCCATGTTTCTTATCTACCCTCTGCCACGTAGTACCTTCTTTCAACACAGGACGTTTGTTTTTCTTCTTCCTAGGTCTCTGGAGACTCCCCGGAGTCCACCCTTCTTCCCAGTGTCCTTCTGGCCTGACTCTCTGGCCCAGTCTCTTCCTGCCCATCTATAGACCAGTCAGCTCTTTATTAACCAATGAGAGTAATACATATTTACAGTGTACAAAGATTGTTCCACATAATACCATATGTTCTAGTGTCATTTCTGTTGCCATGATAAAATACCCTGACAAAATACAGCTCATGGGAGAAAGAATTTACTTGGCTTAAACTCCCAGGCTACAACCCATCATTGAGGGAAGCCAAGGCAGGAATCTGAGCAGCTGGTTACATCACATCCATAGTCAAGAGCAGAATGAAATAAATGTATGCAACCCTATTTTCTTAATAGTGTGCTATGTTCTCAGCTAGTTTTCTTATACTGTTCAAACCCTATGCCTAGGGAATGGTGTTACCCACAATAGGCTAGGACTTTTTACATCAATTAACCAACACTACCCCACAGACAAGTCCATATGTTAACCTGATCTAGATAATTCCTCATTAAGACTTCTGTCCTTGGTAATTCTAGGTTGTGTCAAATTCAGTTAAAACTAACCAGCCCATTGTATACGCACACATGACATGAAAATAAACGTGAGATTGTATGAAGAAATTAAAGGGAAGCACATCCCACATCAGGAATGGCAAACATATGGAGAAAGAAGAGAAATGAATAAGTCTGAAGAACAAGTAATATACTTATATGAAGATGTCTTTATGAAAATCATTAATATGTACAATGAATATACTCTAAGAAAATGTTATATGAAAGAAAGAAAGGGAGAAGGAGAGAAGAGAGAAAAGAAAGAAAGAAGGAAAAAAGACAGGAAGAAAGAGAGAGAGAGAAAGAAAGAAAGAAAGAAAGAAAGAAAGAAAGAAAGAAAGAAGAGAAGAGAAGAGAAGAGAAGAGAAGAGAAGAGAAGAGAAGAGAAGAGAAGACCTTGGATACGGTTAAATGGTAAAGGCATTTACCATTAATAATAGCCAGATGTCTTGCATCTGATACCCAGAACCCACGTGGTGGAAGGAAAGACTGACTCCCTCAGATTCCCTGCAGATCTCCATGTCCCCATCATGATGGTGCACTTCATGGCTTTTCCTTGGTATATCTGAACTGATGGTCATTTTGTGCTTGGGGCCATTATTAACATAGGTTTGTGTGTGCACATGCGTGCACACACTCATGTGTACACTCTCACTCCCTCTATTTCTCTCTATCTTTCACAATAAATAAATAAGTCTTAAAAAGATGAAAGAAAGAGAAATCTGCTTCCCCTTGACACATAGACTAACGTCAAATTAGAACAAGATTGGTCTAGAAGTCACAGCTAGGTCTACGTCAGCAGTCTCCTGGACTCCAGAGACATTGGGCGCCTCAGAACCAGCCCAGTAGGCATGCCCTCCCCTCTGTTCTGATTCTCTAGCACCCTAGCCCCTCCTGTGGATTTCCTCTCCCATAAAACACTCTGCCTTTGAACACCCAAGTGAAGCCCAGGACTCCTCTCATGTTACACCTCATTTTGGGCAACAACACGGATCCTAGATTTCAGCCTCTTGGTCCTCCATCTTCCTATATTCTACAGCCACTGGAAAGCCGAAGAGTATTGCGTCAACCATTCCCCTGCCATCCTTTTCTCCCACATCACTTCCTCTCTGCCATTACTTCCACCAAACACTCCCAGCCTTGGACTGGAGTCAGAATTGGAGTCACACATCCGCATTTCCTTAACTTGGGCACAGGGTGTAGAAAAGCACAGGCTACAAAAGCTGGTGTTACGAGGCGGCTGTGGCTTCTGGCTTCAGCCAGGCTGTATCCTGTCCTCCTGTTCCCTTGGTCTCCCCGCTCTGGTTAGCACGGCTGCTGTGCACCCATTAAACTGTCCCGAAAGCTTTAGAGGTACAACCTCCCTTTAGTACCTCAGCGGTCTCGTGAGAGGGTCTCAGGCCCTCTGTTTCAGAGGAAGCAGGCACCGTCCTTAGTTACAGCTCCGTTCATCCTGCCCACGGGGAAGGGACCAGCTGCTACCTGTATTGTGACCTCCATTACCCTCTCTGCCTTCTTCATGACCTCAGCCTCTCAATCATTTTTTCTCTTCTCTCCCCTGCTTCTCCTCTCTCCCTCTCCTCATTCTTTTCAGCTAGTAACAGGCTTCTCAAGTCTCCTATCTTCTCTCTCCCCCTTCTAGCTTTCTCCCCACTGCTCTTCGGCCCAACATTTGTTTCTAAAATATTTTATTTTTTCTGCTAACCCTGCTTCAACAAACTCCACCTCTGCCTATGCTTCCACAAACCAGCTCATCTATGGTCAGTTTTGTTGTGAGCTCCTAGAAGGATTTTCCTCTGTGAACTGTATCCTTCATTTCTGTGGTCTTCTCTTCAGGTTTCCAGACCAATCTACTCCTTTCCCCTTCTCCTCTGCCTTTCTCGGGTTCCATAAAGGTGGTTTTTCTTTTCATGTGGTTCATGTAATGTCACAGTTGTCCCGAGATAACCTGAGCGAGCCCTCGTTTTTAAAAAAGTATTTGTATTTCATGTGTATAAGTGTTTTGCCTACACATATGCCTCTTGCCTGTGGAGATACGAAGAGGCTAGCAGAGTCCCTGCCACGGGAGGTACAGACGTGGTGATCAGGGAATGCTGGGGCTGGGAATTGAACCTGTGACCTCTGAAAGAGCAGCCAGTGCTCTTAACAACTGAGCCATCCTCTCCAACTCCTCTGAGCCTTCTTAATCTGTACAGTGGTTTTCAACCTTTCCAATGCTGCAACCCTTTGAAGCAGTTCCTCATGGTCCTAACGGCAGTTTTGCTGCTATTATGAATCGTGAGGTAAATATTTTTGGAGACCGGAGTTTGTCAGAGGGGTCTGACTCACAGTTTGAGAGCTGCTGCCCTGTACACATGACTTGCCCAACTTCAGATATCTGTGCCTTTAGTCATACAAGTGACTAGGCTCACAGAAACATAGCTACCACTCTCGTCTGTCTCGAAAGCTTCACATCTACCTACCCAACTGCCTTCCAGGCACCAGTCCCTCAAATACAGCACTCTCCAAATCATCTGCACCACCGAATTCATCTGCTTTCACAGAAACTCTGTTCTTCTTCATTTACCTGATTATCACTCTGTTTCCCAAGCAAGAGCCTCTTCTGCCCCTTCCCATGCCCTGGTTAGAGCAGTCACCTACTCCCGTAGATTCTGGCTCCTAGACTCACAGGTCTTTCTCTTCTCACTGTCATTAGCCTTACAGCATAGCAGGTCTCATCTGAATCCCTGCAGCAACCTCATGTCCTCTGGCCTTCCAACTAGTCCACTCTTAACTCTCCTCTCGGGGAGCCTTTCACCATCCTTAATGGCTTCCTGCTTAGCTCAAGATGAAGGTGAACCCTTTGATTAGTCCACTTTGCCTATCTACAGCAAGAATCCATGATGCTTGAGAACGCATCTCCTTCTCCCTTTGAACGTCTTCCAACCCCTAAAGCATAGCCTGCCCTTTCCCGTTGTTTCTGATCATCTGTCATCTTTCCCACCTAGAAGGGCTCCCTTGGAACCTTTTCACTGCAAACCCTAAGCTCTGTCAACTTCAGGTTTCTACATCATCTCTTCATGGAAGTCCTCTCAATGTCACTACATTTGGATTAGGTGCTCCTACATGGTAACCTCGCCACTGATTAGCTGTGAGACGTTACACAACTTACTTAATATTTCTATGACTGTGATTCCTCACCTGTAAGAGAAGGTAAGTGCCAGCATCACAAGATTGTCAGGAAAACGAATGATACAATGTCTGGTATATGGGAATGCTGTTTATGGCATGGTTGTGTCCACCGTCTGATACTGCTGTTTCTTCTCACAGACCTTGGCATTCTGTTGTGTGCTGGGTTATGCGTCTATCTCCTCTGCATATCTACACCTGTGGACTGCCAAGGTTTCACAAAGCTCTTCATCACAGAGCCTTTCATACTTAGTACGTTGCCTACAACAAGACAAGTTCTTGGTGACAAGAACTCAGTACTTGTTGAACAGGCAAAGCTTAACATTTAATGAAATCCACTCTTTCTGCACAGAGAAAAGAATGGAAATTAAGGTCCATAAACCAAACACCTGGTTGTCATTTCATGACCTCATGGGGTTAGCTTTCAACCTGGGGCAAGTAACTTAGTGGTAGAGTACAGATGGAGCATGTTCAAAATGCTAAACACACACAAAAAGAAAAAGAAAAGAAAAAGAATTTTAAGTGAATATTTTTTTCTCTTTTCATACAACTGGATGTTTCTGCAATCTTCCTAAGACAGAGAGGGAACATAGCAGGCAGAGAAGAGCCTGAGATCTTTAGGTCATATGGAAGAAAAACCTTGAAAATCTAGAAATGGAGTGTGGGCTGACAGAATGAGAAATTTCCAAGAGACAGAATTCTGAGTGATTTGGACAAATCCCTGGAGGAGGCGTAAATCTTCTCTTGTCAGAAAACAAATGGAAACACATTTATTGGAATTGTGATCACCAGGAGCTCGGCTTTCTAAGAACTGAAATGCCACAAACTGAGAACAAGGTTTTCCCAAGTTCGGAGAACATCAACATCTATGATAAACAGGGGGAGCGTTCATCCCTCATTGCAAGTCTCAACTTGAAAAACATGAGAAAATGATCATAGAAGGATGATTCAACTATTGAGGACCAGGCTCCTTCCTATGACAGGAAAAAATACGGTCTTCCTGATAGTTTTTCACAAAGGTACCAAAAGGATATCTCCGAGTTGGGAAAAATGATGATGTAGAAACAAACTAGGTAGATGTGAAGAGACTCTCAGATGGCACCAGACCACTGAAGAGTGGAAAACCTTTTCCAACTAACTGTTTTGAAAACTCCTTAATCCACTGAGAAGCCTCAAATGCTAACCTGCTCTTCTATAGTGGTCAATGCCTCTGACTCTCACCTGCCAAAAATGGTGCAGCCCAGGTACTCAGTAAATGCAGAAGTGAGAGTGTGTGATGGCCCGAGGTGAGCTGGATGTAGGGAGGGAGGACAGGAAGGTAAGAACAAAGAAGAAGGGGTCATGAAGTCTGCATGAGGACAGCTTGGACATGCAAGAAAGAAGTTCTTGAATAAACTGCTTATTTCTGGAGAAACAAGATTACATCATTCCTCTGACACCCAAAGGCAGCCATTGCTCTGCTTTTGTGCGGCCTCCGCAAGTTTCTACAGGACAAAGCGCTTGCATGTACGTTCTTTCACTTGATTCACATAACACAAATTATACATGTCAGTGCTGCCCACAGGCTCCACCAGCAGCTGGATATGATGCTAAAGTTAGAACCAAAGCTGTCTATCAAAGCTGTCTATTGAAATTAGCATGTTGTAGCTACAGTACAGCCATTTTATGCTTAGAACGAAGTGAAATGTTTAAAGTGTAAAGCCCACTGTAAACTTTCTTGGGGTAAGTGTTAGGACAATAGGGACAGATGATGAATGGTCTTACTTTTGTAAGTAAGAGGCCCAGGTCTTAAATTAGCACCCCTAGGATCCAGTTCTTAGCTCTATAATCAATTCATAATAGTCCAATAAAGTTTCTGGATTAGACTCCAATTGGACCAATATAGACTCTATTCTCTCCTCTGAATTGATGGTTGTACCCAAAGAATGGAGTTCTGTGATAAAGTTAGTCCTGAGGCAGAGATCTGGCCTGAACTTCAGGTGCTGTGTGGGGTCACACTGATTTCTGGAACTGTCACAAAAGGATGAAGGTCCTTAATTAAGATCAGAGTGGAGGAGGCAACTGTTGAAAGTTTGCAATCAAATTTCACTTAAGAAAACCATATCGCCCGGCGGTGGTGGCGCATGCCTTTAATCCCAGCACTTGGGAGGCAGAGGCAGGCGGATCTCTGTGAGTTTGAGCCCAGCCTGGTCTACAGAGCTAGTTCCAGGACAGGCTCCAAAGCCACAGAGAAACTCTGTCTCGAAAAAACAAAAAACAAAGAAACAAAAAATCCTATCTGCCACTGAGAGGATCAAAATCACAAATTAATCTCTCTACAGATAACTCTCCATAGGGCCTGGGTGGGGGCAAAGAGGCAGGAGAGATGCTAAATCCAAGGCGCCAGGGAGAAACTTTCTGGAGGAGAAGTGCTGAGAAGACCTGCATGAGCCAACCATGAATGGGAGGAAATGTGTTCTGAAAGGAAGAGGTGGTGTGTAGTACAACACTTCCTTAGCAGAACACAGTTAGCGCCGTGCCTGAGGCTGCACGGAACTGCAGTAGAAGGAATGATATCATGGCACACGGATGGACCAGTGGCCAGAGGCCAGGTCTTCAGAAATACTTCAATAGCATAGTATAGTCTAGTCTTTTGTACTATTCTTATGACAAGAAATCACAGAAAATAATACCTCCTTTTGTTTGCGAAAATATAGAGTCATCAGTAGGAAGAGATCAAAAAGTGACCAAGAGTAGTGTTCTGGAGAAGGTAAGATGCGCCCAAAGGTAGAGTTCAAGGGAGGCCACGAGGATGAAGGACTCATGCTGGGTCCCTGCTTAACGGATGCTGGGCCTTCTAAAACATCCCGAGACAATGGAGTCATCTTGATATTCCTTACTGGATTTTCCCTCATCAAAATCTTCTCTAGACTCCCCAAATTTGAGTCAGCTTTCTGAAATGACTAATTATCTATCTGTGTCTCCCAGTCAAACATCACTTAGCCTTCAGGAGTGGGAGCAAATAGGGACGTGCTCCCTGCTGCATGCCAGGCATATTAAGTTTAATTCCAGAGCTTAACCAGACCTAAATGTGGAAGTTCAGACATCCGGGGAACTGGAGAGTTGGACACAAGGCATCTAAGCAGGAAGGTAGTAGACACGGCACTTGCGTGGTGACCCCAGTGCGAGTGGAGGTCAGAGGACAGCTCTGTGGCCGTGTTTCTCACCTTCCACCCTGGGGAGTCCTAGAAAGAGGAAGCAGGTCCTTGGCCGTGGCTGCAAGCTCCTTTACCAGACGAGACATCTCCCTCACACTGGGTCTGATTTTAAATTCTTTTATCAGTAAGAACTCACAAAAATGAACCCTGATTTCCACATCTTGGGGGTGTCCTCCCTGCTGTCTGGAGCCTTTACTTTTGTTCTACAAATATCTCCTATGTTTTACTCAAGGAAAAAGAAAAAGATTAGTTCACGATAGAATCGATACAATTTATGCTTTATTAACTAAGGGAAATGGGTGGTAAGGAAGTTAGACAAGGAGAAAGGTAACATTTGCTACAGAGGGTGATTCCATACACTAGGCCTTAAGGGGAGTTCTGATCATTTCCCAAGGACAGACACCATGGGATATCTGCTTTGACTGCTGTATAACTCCTGCACACGTATAAGCACAGGGACCGCCACCACCCTGCCCATCTCCCATGCCCCACTTCACCTCTATGGTGCCACCATTAGTGGAACTGACTCTGAGACCTGACAGAGTACACCCTAGCTGTGTCTTGGACAAATAACTGTGCTTCAGTCTTCTCATCTGTAACAGGAATGGCAGTAACTTCATAACTAAATAAAATTAGTAATTTGAAAATCTTTGTACAGTGTATAATATGCACAACAGCAGCTAAAATGTAACGATGCGCATTTACGGCATTTACGCCATTTCATGCAGATTAGCCACCTTAATGCAGGAAGACGCCAGTATCACCTTCACTGAGCCAAGGTCATCACAACAGCTACTAAATGCTAAAGCTTAGCTGCCACACCATATGCCGTAAGATACAGCACATGGCAGCCATCATGACTAGGTAAACACCTGGTTGTGTTTAGCATCGGGAGGATGGCTGACAGGGGTGGTTTTCAGATTTTCTGTAGAAGGCATTCTGGGTGTTGAACTTGGTTTGTGCTTAAATTTGACAGTGGTAGAGAACGCTGCAAGATGAAGCGAATAGTAGTGCAAACCTAACACTCCCAGACACCATGACAACTCGCCCTTCCTTAAGTCTATGGAAAAAGCTCGTGGCATTGTTGCCGTAGCCTTGATCGGGCCCTGGACGGATCCGTGCTACTTCATAAGCAGCCTGCTCTTGCTGGTTAACGTTTCCTAGTCTTCCTTCTATCCGTTTTCCCAGTGTGCTTTCCATACACTCAGGCTTTCCTCCTCCTCTCAGGCTCCTCCCTGATCTGTGACTGACCTCCATGCAGACTAACTCAGACAGCATGGCTGTTCTCTTCCTCTTCCTTATCTCCCTCCTCTGGCCCCTGTTGAGATTTACTGCTTGCCTGCACTGAATTGTTTCTCTTCTTCTTCTTCCTCTTCCTTCTCCTCCTCATCTTTCTCTTCCTTCTTCTCCTTTTTCTCCCCCTCTTCCATCTCTTCTTTCTCCTCCTCTTCTTTTAAACACCAAGAAATTTGCCCTCGAGTTTCTGCCTGGGTCTGTTCTTAAATTCCTTTATTAATGAGACTAAGAACCAAAAGAGGAGAGCTCCATTTCCCCAGTAACAGGCACAACTCTGGCAAGATGCTCCAAAATTTCCAGAAATATTATTACTGCGTCTGAGGGGGCAACATGTGTAAGGATGGGTGACCAGCACGGTGAAGGGCATCCAGGGGAGGGAGCATTGTCAGATTTGCGGGCTTTTCAGCTGAAGATTCACACAAATCAGACGTTACTTTCCTGTCACATGAGGAGCCTGTATAATTTGAAGCCTGTGACTGTCAACTGCAGTATCTATTAGAATCACACAATGAGCCCTTCTATTCTTTTGTAAGAAATGCTCTCTGGGTCTCCCCAGACTTGCTAGTCTAAGGGGACTGTGGAACAAGTTGGCATGTACAAGTCTAAAACCTCCCCAGTCTCTTAAAATGTAATCAGGTTGAAAACCACCTCTAGGGTTCATCCAGACATAGCATCAAACCTTTCCAAGTGCTTGTGTGACTGTCCTGGCAGGGATGAGGCCATTTAGAAGAAATGTTTGTGCCCCTCCTTTGCCTATCAGACTAATGACACAATGGGGAAACTCAGATTTCTCCAGGAATCTCATGCTGCAGAGAAGAGAAAGCTGGGGCCCTGATGGTGGCCAGAGGGGGAGCTTGACTCCCAGAAAGATTTCACAACTTGCCCGACTGTTCTGCAGGAGAGGTTGAACTGAGACAATAGTGAATGGATGCTAACTGGGACCACACCCAGGCCGGGACTACTTAGTTAGATACACACACATACTTCTTGCCCTCTATTTAAACCTAAACTTCATGTCAAGGAGAGGGTTCTGCTGTATCTGCTTTGAATAGACCTCCTGTCTCCGTTTTTCACTACTTTCCATCTTTTTAATTGGCCTACTGAGGATGGGTGGCCAAGCGTCTCTTGTTTGAGTTTCCAGGGCCCTGGCTCTGACCCTACCAACACTAGTAACCCTGGCACATATAAGAAACACAAGAAATGAAATACCTGCAGCAGAATCTTATTGCCGTCATAGTCCTGAGTCTGCCACCTGGTGCTGCTGATGGGAACACAGGGATTGGGTAGAAGAGGCACCAGCTGGCCAATCTCTTGAACCTTGAACTGCAGCACGGAAGACTCTTTGGGATCCACTGGCATTCCCAGAGGCAGCTGCTTCAGAGAGAGCTGCAGGCTGAAGCCGTTGGTGGCATAGAGAACAAAGACACAGAAGTTGCTCTTCTGCACGGTGGCGTCTCTCTGCAAGATCATCTCATACAGCCTGATGGCATCCTCATAGTTGTCAAAACTGCAGTACAGAGTCACTCTGAGGATATCAGTGCCACAATGCACTGGCCTTATGCCCCACACTGGCATCTGGTTGTGCAGACTGTAGAATTCCTGGTTGGCAGGGAGATAAGTACAAGGCCTCCCCTGTGCATGCTGGGTAGGGAAACCCTGCCAGGGTGAATGTTGTAGGAAGTCCAAGACTCGAAACAGACGCTCCTGTCCTAGGCTTTCCTGAAGAAAGAGCGAAACAGACATCCCTGGGAAACGGGCCCTCCGGGGGTGGTACCTTTCATGGTAATTCACTGGTCTGGCCCGTTCAGACACCAGGAAGAGACGCACCTCTGGGCAGATGCAATCCAGGAGTTGGTCCAGCGCCTGCTGCAGAAGCGAGCCGTTCCCAGTGTCAGCAAGAAGATGCACAGTCAAGGCTAGCGACTCCTGTGTCTCGTCCATGGTATGCCTAGGTGAGGATGATAATGAAGGCCACCCAGCAGGGCCCACCGTTCAGCCTTCTAAGGCAAACCAAGGCCTTCCACGGAGCCCTCTAGATAAACTTCAGCAACTTCTGAACCAAGCTCTGAGCCAAATCACACACACTCCTGGCTTCCTCCAATGTTCCAGTAGGGAATGTCACTCAAGTGTGGACTTTGCTAAACACAACAGCAGTAGCTCCGTGTCATCCGGTCTGGGAAGAGGTAATATTGGCTTGGCTTTTTCAGGCATTCCCTGGGGTTTCTGTTTGACCTAAAAACCTATAATGCTGAGAACCACACCAGTGGGTGGGTCTTACATTCAACTCAGTAAAGGAAATGACCAGGCGGAGAGGAATAGGAGGCGGCTCTGTTGCGCTGATAGCCATCTGTAGCTCTGTTACACTGAAGAGACATCCATTTGGTGGACCACAATGGGCTCTGACTTCCTCCTTAAATACCCTGATGTTTACAGTGGCCTGCCAGGCCACCTGAATAGAAGGCCTTTTTTAAAACCCTCCCAGCCTTGTCCCTTTGCCAGAGCCTTCAGTACCCATTTCTTCTGTTTCATTTTGACCATTTTATACTAGGTCACAGAGAGAGAGAGAGAGAGAGAGAGAGAGAGAGAGAGAGAGAGAGAGAGAGAGAGAGAGAGATTTTTTGTCTCTGCAGTGCCGGCCTCCTCGAGAACTGTTTGCCTGACTGAACTATGTCTGGGTGCACTAAAACAACATTAAAACAAACTAAGTCACCTTTGGTTGGTGCAAGTTTGTAGGAAGTGAAATTTCCTATGTCAGTAATTATTATGTCTTCCTACTGAGGATCTGTTGATAAACTGTCCTAAAACTTGAGAGGAATTGAATTAAGCAGCCAACAAACCTACAAAGAAGGGAGTTTTACTCCCTGCTTTGCTGACGCGAAATTGAGACATAGAAAAACATCAGATAAGTTGCCCAGACTCACACAATGAAGTGGCCGAGGGAAGATTTGAAAGATTGGCAGGGCCCACATGCCATGCTCCCTCTCTAGAGCTGGGAAGGCCAGTCACAGTTTATTGTTTTGTTTATTGTTTGTTTGTTTGTTTTCCTGAAGTGAGGAAAAGCTGCCATGCCAACTTCCAGTTGGCACACTTCCCTGTGGATCCAGGCTGTTAAATCTTACACAGAACATCACACAGTTGACGTCATCACCTAGTCTGGTCCTGAATCCTTTAGTAGTTAGGCATGGAAACAAATACTTGTAATCCCACGATTCAGGAGACTGCGACAAGCGGGATTACTTGTGAGTTCAAGGCCAGTTGGGTTACGTAGAAGCCAGTCTAGGCAATATAGCAGACCTCCATCTCAACAAAAAACAAACAAACAATGCTATTAGGATAGTCGTCTGCCAGTGGGCCTGTGTGTGCCCCGTGTTCTAATGTGAATGTGTTCAAAGGGAAGGTATGACGCTGCACTGAATCAGCGTGTGTAGGAGCTTTCTAATGCACAACCAACTTTAATGAGAGCGATAACTTCCTCCCACTTTACATCTTCTATTCATGGCTTCCTTCAGTAGTGTGAAAGCTATGATCCTGGCCTTTGATCATGGGCTGGAGACTCTAATTCTGAAGAGACACTTTGCTTTCCATAACTAAGAATGGAGGGGTGGTAGTACGCCTGGGAAAGGACCAGCCAGAGTCTCACAGCTGAGTCTACATATCTTCTGGCTCCATTTATAGCTCTCTTTTATACTGTAAAAGTCTCACAGATATATGGAAGAAGAAACGGATTCTTTCTGTCCCTGACTTGCCCAAACAGTCAATTAACCCATTTTCTTTTTCTAACTTTTGTGTCCTAATTTTTTGGACTACAGGGAAGCTGGGGCAGGGGAAGTTATGGACCTGATCTCTTGGTAACAGTAGGATAACCACATTTAAGTCTTCAATTAAAACTTCAATCCATAGAAAGGAGTCATCTCCATTGACAACCTGCCCACAGTTTTCATCGATTGCATTTTATAATCCTAAGATTTCTGTATTAGAAAATTTATAGGGATATAATTTGTAACTGACAAATTGTTTTCAGATTCATTTTGCTTTAACTTTCTGGGAATTGTTAGAAGGTTTTAAAAGAATTACAGCTCTCAAGCTTTTTAAAAAAATGCCTCTTAATTCGTGTCACATGCTGACATTTGAAAGCAATAACTCTCTTTCCTTAGTATAAGGCCCTTTCCTCTCCCACAGCCTTTCTCTTACAGAGTCGCTCTTCTGAGTCACTTTAGAGCAAACCCTGGATTTTGAAAGACCTTTTGAAATTCTTAAAATAGCATAAATAACTCTACATGTTTGAAAAGAAACTCCCACCCTTGAGACAAAAGTATTAGCTCATTAGCCGTCAGCATTGTGTCTAAGGCCGATGTTAATCATCTTACACGGGAACAGGTTGTCGAGCCTTCCATCCAACATTCTTCCTCCCTCTTGGGGTTGTCATCTATGGCTTTGTATAAAATATCTCTTTCATCTATCTGTTGGCAGCTAAAGTGCCAAGCAATTGCAACCAGGAGCAGTGGAGGGGGTCAGCCAGCACCTTGACTGACTGTCTTTGCCCTTTCTTCTCCTGACCAACCATCCCCCCACCCTGTCCCTGCCTCCACCTATGCTCACCCTCCCCCACTCACAGCAAGTGGCAGCTTCTTAATGCCACAGTAAGTTTTGTTTTTTGAACAGTGCTCCTGTGGAAAGCACGGAGGGAAACATTCAGGACATCATCACCTGTGACTTGCTGACTCCGAATCTCTACCTTATTTTCCCTAAACTTGGAAGCCCTGACCGGGTTCCTGTCGGCTACCAGTGGGGCTACTCTTGACAGCAAGGCGGAAGCATTGGTGACAAGAGATCAACTTCTTAAAATGTGTTGGGATGCATGAGATTTGCCGGATTTGTCCGTTCTGTGAATCTCATAAACCTAGTGTGAGACCCTAAAACCCTGAAGTGCCCACTCCCACACCCAGGAAATCTTTCAGAACATTTCTTTCCACCTTTAATATATCAAATATGTTTATATTTCTAACACGTTGAAAAACTGGCTCTTCCCCCAGAGTGGAGGACACAATCATCCAGGTCCCATTTCTCCCAGGAGAAGTGCCTGACTGAGGCTGTTGGTATCATGATCAAGGGCACTGCACGTTGTCTAGGAGATCTGTGGGAGGAGATGCGAGGTGTGGAGGAGGAAGGATGCTACGTAAGTCTTGATAAGTGAGAGGGAAGGATTCAGGCAGGTGGGGAGGTTGGGTTTGGACTGAGGGGCAAGGAGCCTGTGGGAAGAGGGTTCTCAGAGATGTGGCCGACTAGAAGGTCAGACATCTCACTCCAGCTGGAAGGAAGGCAAGGGCCTTGTAAGCACAGTTTGAGCTGTATTGATGACATGGTCAGGACCGTAGAAGGGCCGTCTTGGACAAAAGGGATGTAAATACAAGATCTCATTATGTAGCCTGTGTAGCCCAAGATACCTCAAAGTTATAGTCCGTCCGACTCTGCCTCCCAAGTGGTGGGATTACAGGTCTGTGTTACCCACTCCTGGCCAAAGAGTTGTCTTGAAAAAACACAAAGCCATGCTTTGAGAAACTGCTGATCCAAATGCTGTATAGAAACCCAGTGAGTTTGCTTGTGAGCTAGCTATCATCCAATCAGGCTTCACACAGTAGTGTCCATGGGTTTGGGCGAGGCTGTCAGTACCAAATTAGGATTAAGCCAGAAAAGGAGCATCAGGTAGAGCGTAAGGTACATGGCGTGAACACATTGAGAGGATGTCCATTGGATTCAGGGTAGAGATATCGAGTACCACCTCGGAGTGGAGCAGCAAACCAGAGACTACGTGCTGAATTAACACCGACCCACCTTCAAGGCTAACTAACAGAGATTATGATGGGGATGGAGCAGAGAGGAGGATGGGCATACTCCATGAGACAAGAGACATTTATGTGGTACCTGGGGACAAAAAACAGAATGGGATATGCTATCCTAACTGTGTGGTGCTTGGGTCTTTGGTCACAAGATTCCAGGACATGGCTTTGAGTGGCAGATATTGTCACTTAGATACTGTCACAATTGTGAGGCATTCCTCCTCCCCCTCAATTAGGACAGCAGAAAAGCAGAAGCCATCTCCCAGCAGACTTCAGACCCAGGTAAATCTGCTCCCCACCGGCAGCATCTGAAGGAACAATGGTGGGGAGGGCCACTTCTCTCACACAGTTACTTCCTGCTAGCAGCTTCTTACTCTCTACCTGTGGAGCGGGCATGGCAAAGCTCTGTTATAGATACAGGGCTCTTGGCATCTCCTAGAAGGTGAGACACCCTTGCTGGGAGTGAGGAATGTTATTGTCCCCACAGAACTGGCTGTTGACAGAGCCTGAATTTCTGGTTTTAATCCACATCAGAGGAAACCTGTGCACACATTTCAGAAGGGAAAGGAGACACAGGAAGAGGGATTATTTTTAGATTTGATCATTGCCCAGTGCTCCAGACCCCTCTAAGCATGTGCTTCCCTAACATGCAGCATGCACACACTCATGCACTCACACGTGCACTAGAGTGCTCACACATGCACACATGCACGCATGCCCACACATGTGCCCATGCATCCCAGCTCCTGGTTTCCTGGAGCCCTGGCAGGAATAGCAGCACAAAGTGATGGAGACTCGGCTATGCCCACCTTTTAGGGCTGTACTATAAGAGAAGACGTAAAAATGGCTACCACAGGCATCTTCCCCCAGTCTTGGCTCTACTGGAAACCTCCTCCCAGCTCTCCAAGGAATACTTCCTGCCCAGTCCCACACAATGCTATCGGGTTCCTAGCAAATTACCATCTGTTTCCCACTTCCCTGAACCCTGTGTGGTGGTTGATCCCTGGCTTTCACGGGTACAAACAAAGACAATGTGTTTCCTCCTGGCCCTTTGTTGTGTTCTGCTGTGACTTCACTTCCCTTAGCCCAGCCAGTTGTAGTTCTGGCCTATAAAGCAGGGAGCCAGAGGCCTGGCCCCTCCCACCTGTCTCTGCAGTTCCAAACCCCTCAGGCTGATTTCATCATCCATGGAAGAGAAAAGAAACAGCAGGATTAATTGACCTGACTCAAGGGAGAGGTATCTAATGAGTTCAGAGAAGCCAAGCAGCCTTGGAGCTTTGGGGTGCCTCAACCTGTGTTCACTCCAGATAAAATCCGCTTAAGCACAGTAGGGGATGGGTAAATGAATTGGTATAATTATTTTATACCAATGCTATGAAATAAGTTCGTGTGTGGCTATGACGACTAACATAAAAAATATAAAATAATACAGAAATCGTGGACAGCTAGCAAGGCTGAAAATGAGCATACCTTCTAACCTTTGACCCCCTAAAGAGAATTTCTGGAGAAATCTCCCCACTTGTGCATAAAAGACAGTAAGATCAAAGCTGTGTGTAACTTCACCGATTCGCAGAAAGGGCAGTGAGGGGAGACAGACCACCCAGTGGTAGAGGGCTGGGTGCTGGCCTCAGATGCTCTCGCAGAAGACCCTACGTTGAGGAAAATGAATGAAACCGGGCTATCGTTTTATTCTTTATTTATTCCTTGACAATTTCCTACACGTTCACTATATTTTTATTGCATCCATCTCCCGCATCCTTCCCACTCTCTCTGGACCTGTTCTTTATCTGTCATACTGTCTAGCTTTTCTGTTTGTGTCCAGAGTTTCCTTAGAGTCCCTTGTGTGTGCATGGTATGGGGTTATTTACTAGTGTCAGGTTCAAAGGGTTCATTTATCCCTGCAAAGGGGAGGGTCCACTGACTTGGTCCAAATTGAGTCTAGACATGCCTCAAGCTGGACTATAGAAAGATTTCTGGTGGTTCCATAACAGCTACCGTTTCTCAGGAACTTGAGAAATGGGTTCCGTCAGTCAAGAGGAGTCATTTTCCCTTGCCTCAGGAATAAGGGACACATGGCTCTATATTGGCATATACCTGTGGTGCCTACCAGCATGTCAGAGTCCATGATAGTAGCCTCCAGGGTCTCTCAGTCCCCATTCACATTTGTTCTATATCTCAAAGCCCATGATAGCATCCTGGCCCTTTTCACTCATCCCCCACCATCATGTTGTTGTAGTTTACAGACTTCCTTCCTCCCACAATCCATCAGGTCTCTACATAGCAGCAAGGTTTTGCCCTTGCCCCTACTATTCTCTTGATATTCTCTGCTGTTTTCTTTATTGCTAGTTTCTACTGTTCTTTCTCCCTATTCTCTGCTATTCTGGCTTCCCTAGTCCTGGCTGGCCATATCCAATCTGCTCTGTTTGTTCTCTCTCTCCCTCTCTGTCTCTCTCTCGCGCTCGCTTGCATGCTCACACACACACAGACACACAGACACACAGACACACACACACACGATAAACCCCCCCCCCCAGTCGTGGAGCAGCCGTTTTGGCAGTTTCTTTTCCGTGTCTTCACTTACAACTAGATCATGAGCTACCTAAGTTCTAAGCGCTCGGTCTCTCCTCCTCAGCCCTTTATGCATCTCTGCACCTAGTGCAGCCCACTGCAGAAAGAGGCTTCTTGGAGCAACCTTGAGAACATCCCAGGTTCTGGGTCAGATCTGGGCCCAGTTATGGTTTTCTGATTAGCTTACAGTTTCCACAAGGCTGTGGACAGCTACTCCCCTTCTTCCTCCTCTCCCCAGGGAATTCTTTCCAGCCCCAGTATTTCTCCACACACACCATTTCGTTTTTAAATGACTCTCACAGATCAAATGTTCAGGAAAGAGAGTTGTAGAAGATACAACACACAATTCCACCATTTGTATGTAATCTGGAAATGTGCCACGACTTTCTAGGGATTATAGATATGAATTTCAGTGCTTACACATAAAGAGGGCTGGAGATGCAGCTCAGTGCTGGAGTAGATGCATAAGATGCTGTAAAAGACACAATTATAATTATGTGAATGGGGAACATTAACTTCAAGATGGAGGTTAGCTCAAGAGTTTGCCGAGTGTGACCGTCCTACTGAAATCCTTTACTAAACTGGATGGGAAGCTCTTGGGTGTTCACGTTATTGTTTTAGACCTTCATAAAGTATTTTGTAATCATTTTAATAATTGAGGTCTACTGGCTATAGACATAGAAATATAATTCTATCACAGTGTTAAGTATTTAACATGTATATATATATATATATACATACATATACATATATATCATACAATTTAGTTTTCTTTTTTTTTTTTTTTTTTTGGTTTTTTCGAGACAGGGTTTCTCTGTGGTTTTGGAGCCTGTCCTGGAACTAGCTCTTGTAGACCAGGCTGGTCTCAAACTCACAGAGATCCGCCTGCCTCTGCCTCCCAAGTGCTGGGATTAAAGGTGTGCGCCACCACCGCCCGGCACAATTTAGTTTTCTGACAGAAACTACATATGTGAATGTGTGTGTGATTATTAAACATACAGGAGAAAAATATCTGCCAGGTCATAACCCAAGTTTGTATAAATAGTGGATCCCTCTGGAAGATGTGATGGGGATACAGGGGCAGATTCATTCGTTTATATATTCCTGCATTCTTGGTACTTGTTGCAAGCACTATATATGATTCTTATAATTAAATGACAAATGACACAGGATTGATTTAAGAAACACATGAATATAGACTAACCTTCTAATCTGTTTCTGCAGCCCATGTCCTTTTAGTATTTATAGTGTAATTTAACAACAGAACTAGATAACAGGAATATGGCAATAATTTAAAAAAAACTGCTCTTGTCGCAAGAGCTTATATTGTGATAAGAGAAGCAAACATTAATCAATCCCATAATTAAATATAAAGTAGCAGCCAGGTGTGGTCGTGTATGCCTCTAATCCCAGCACTCAGAAGGCAGGGGCAGATGGATCTCTGTGAGCTATATAGCAAGTTCTAGGACAGTCAGAGCTACACAGTGAGACCCCTCACTCCTGTCTCTCTTTCTTTGTATAGGTATATGTATATAGAGAGAAAGAAATAAAAGTTATATGCATTTGTGCTAAATGCAAGACACTGGATTTGACCTGTGGTGGTTTGATTGACATGCTCCCCCATAAGTCTGAAGCACTTGAACACTTGGTCCCCACTTGGGGATTGTTTGTGGGGGCTGAGGAGGTGTAGACTTGCTGGAGGAAGTGTGTCACTGGGGCTTTGAGGTTTTAAGGGACTCAGGCCACTTTGAGTGTGCGTTCTGTGATTTCCTTTGGTGGTTGGAGATGTGAGCCTTCAGTTCTCAGCTCCTATCTCTAGCTGTCATGTCTGACATCTGCTGCCTGCTGGCCATCATGGACTCTAACCCTCTGGAACCATAAGCCCCAAATAAACCCTTCCTTCTAGAAGTTGCCTTGGTCATGGTATTTTATTATAACAGTAGAAAATTAACTAATGAAATCAGAAGTCTCAGCAGACGAGAGCTTAAACTCTGACCTGTGAAGAGAAGCACAGGAAGAGGGGGAAAGGATATTCTAGGGTGTAGATCAGTACATGCATGCATAGACGCAGATAGGTAGGCACCCATTGGAGGAAGGAGCTGGCTTGCACCTGTTAATGGTGGGACCATGGAATAAGATGAGAAATGTTTCTCTTTGGTTGGCTGTTTTTTGTTGGTGGTGGTGGTTGTTTATTTGAGACAGGGTCTCTCTGTCAGTGGTTTTCAACCTTACTTATAGGTTTCCATGTTGTGGTGACCCCCCCCCCAAAGCGTAAAATCATTTTCATTCCTACTTCATAACTATAATTTTGCTACTGTTATGAGTTGTCATGTAAATATCTGATATGCAGGATATCTGATATGTGATCCCTGGGAAAGGGTCCTTTGACTCCCAAGAGGTCTGGACCCACAGGTTGAGAACCACACTGTTCTATGTAGTCCCTGCTGTCCTAGAGCCCAGCATGTAAATCAGGCCACTGGTGAACTCACAGGGATCCACCTGCCTCTGCCTCCCAAGTGTTGGGATTAGAGACATGCCACCATGCCCAGCATGTGGGAAATTCTACATGAAGGGCACAGTTGGCTGGGCGTGATGGGAAGGTTTTTGGTGAACAAGCCTCTGGGAAAATTGCATGACTCAGAACGCGCTAGCAAATCTAGACAATTACCAGCTAGAAGATAAGAACCGCTTTAAACACCAATTCACATTGACTAACCCTTGTAGCAGCCTTCTGATGTAGGGGCTCTCAGTATCCCCACTTCACAAATGAGAAAACCAGGAAACCGGTGAAAAATGGAAGCGCTGAGATTTTAGTCATATGGTATCCTATATTTGAAGCCAAAATAATATTTAAGCAATGTTATAGAAATGCATATATTCTACTGAAAGATTAGAGGTTCAACAGCTAGAAAATAGCCATCACTTCTGCAAGGGCCAGGATCACAACCTTAAAACAGACTTTGGCAATGTCTAGCGGGCTCTTCATAAGTGTGTGTTACAAAATATATGGAAAGGCTTTTACTTTATTCTTGCATATGAGTTCTAATTCTGTGATTTTTTTTTTAAAAAAAAATCTATTTGTCAAGTTTGAGTTCTTAGTAAACAATCACACACACACAAAAAAAAAATCTTCCCTCATAAGAAATGTAAAAAAAAAGCTCCTCCAAAAACATACTAAGTAAATGTCCTCCCAGAATTTACCAAAGAAATTACAAATGCTAGCCAACTCACCCTGCTTTTAGTCAGGTGTCTTCCCAATGTAAGGGCTTGAGTTCACAAACCAGCACATCTATATTGGTTAGGATGATGCTAACTCACTTTGAACCAGGAAAAATTTTCAAACATTTTACTAGCATTTAATGTGCACCTTTTAAAAAGTCTAGAAAGAGGCAGATAATATAATACCGCACTTCCAAGGCCGCCAAAGATGAGGTTCCAACAAAAAGTCTGGCTTTAATTACTGTGTAGGTTAAAATAGAGATGGATGGGCGCATGACAAGAGACCTGGCTTGCTCTGCCAACCTTTAAATCATTAAAGCCTGCTCAACAGAAAGCCAGAGTCAGTCGGACCGAAACCAGCATGCCTGGGCTAGTTGGTTGGCCCTGCAGCGCCAGAGCCACGCTATGCTCAGCCAGCTGTTCTCGACTAATAGGGCCTTCATCTCTATTTTATATTTATATCCCAGCTGCTTCAAAAGGCCAGGGCTGTGCCAACCACATGGCAAAAATAGAAAGAAGGACAGGGAAAATAACCCTACACATTCACACTGCTCCATTTTAAAAATGCCCAAGCAGGAATTTTGCTCGATTGAGTTTCGTAAACGAGCTTTTATAAGACACGAATTGGAGCTGTGGTTTCTGTGGCTGCCTGACATGCTGAGTCTTTCTTTAAATATGCATCAACCTCGAAAGCTTTCTAAATCTGTCCGGAGCTGCAAGGGACCCAGTGTAGATGTTAACAATAATAGTGCTCAGATATACAATTTAAAAAGTTGATTTTGAACACTGGGAAGATAGTTGATGTAAAAGAAGACCTGAGCCGGGCGGTGGTGGCGCACGCCTTTAATCCCAGCACTCAGGAGGCAGAGGCAGGCGGATCTCTGTGAGTTCGAGACCAGCCTGGTCTACAGAGCTAGTTCCAGGACAGGCTCCAAAGCCACAGAGAAACCCTGTCTCGAAAAACCAAAAAAAAAAAAAAAAAAAAATGAAAAAAGAAAAGAAAAGAAGACCTGAGTTGGACTCCCTGCTGTGTAGTATACAAGATCAAGGTGCATCCTTGCTCGCAAATGGGCCACCACCCAGCTTTCTCCTGTGTCACCGTAAAGACAGAAATGGAGCGACAAGTTCCTGGCACTGGGCCTAGGCAAAATAGTGCCATTCTTTCATTAGTCATTGATTGGCTGAATTTTTTTTCAAGACAGGATCTTAAGTAGCCCAGGTTGGCCTCTAACTATGTAGCTAAAGATGACCTTGAATTTCTGACCCCACTGTCTCTGATTCCTGAGAACTGAGATTACAAGCTAAAATTTCTTTTCTTAGTTCAAGCAACATGTGTATGTTGAATTCCCAATTTCTTCAGTTTTATTATATTATATCTACTTTCTCTCTATTTTTTTAAACCAAGCAGAATGGACAGAGAAGGAGAATACTGAAAGAGACTACTGGAAAGGGGGAGGAGCTCTTCGGGGCCAGGTAAAAACCAGGGCACAAAGGACTCTCTCAGGAGTCTACAAGGATGGCTCCAGCTAAGACTCCTGCAATAGCAGATATGTAGCCTGAACTAGTCATCGTCTGTGACCAGGCAAGAGTTCAAGTGCAGAGAGTGAGACCCAACCCAGCAACATACCCTACAGTCTGTCCTGCCTATGGGATGTGCTGGAGTTGGCGCCTAGCCCAGTCGTCATCAGAGAGGCTTCATCTGGCAACTGATGGAAACAGCTGCAGACCCCAGTCAAACGTTAGGTGGAGTTTGAGGAATCCTGCAGAAGAGGAGGAGAAGGTCAAGGACATCACAAGAAAACCCACAGAAACAACTAACCTGGGTTCCTAGGGACTCACAGAGACTAAATCTATAACCAGGAAGCCTGCATGGGACTGACCTAGTCTGTCTACATATATGCTACAGTTGTGTAGCTTGGTCCTCTTGTGGCACTCTTAACTGTGAAAAGGGGCTGTCTCTGATTCTTTTACTGGGTTCTGAGACCTCACTCCTCATCCTGGGTCACCTTGCCCAGCCTTATATGTGGGGAGGTGCTTAGTCTTATTGCAACTTGATATGCCATGTTTTGTTGATATTCATGGGAGACCTGTCCTTTCCTAAACAGAAACAGAGCAGGAATAATTGGGGGTGGGAACAGAGGAGTGGGTAGGAAGGATTGGAAAGAGAGGAGGGAGAGGAAACTGGGACCTGGATGTAAAATAAATTAGTTAATTTTAAAAGAAAGAATGAAAACACACACACACAAGAGGTTGGAGAGATGGCTCAGTGGTTAAGAGCACTGTCTGCTCTTCCAGAGGACCTGGGTTCAATTCCCATCACCCACACGACAGCTTAAACTGTCTATAACTCCAAGATCTAATACCCTCACGTAGACATGCATGCAAAAACACCAATGCACATGAAATAAAAACTAAAAACAAGCAGAACTAAACGACCTTATACCAGCACACATTTGACTTTAACATAAATGAGTCTATTTGGATCTAACATAGGAAAGTGAATCGTTTCTCCATGTGGGAAACCTGAAGCACACAAATACAGACATGAAATAACCTGCTCGGCAGTCATGCTTGATGATTAAGAACAGGGGTGTCTTTACTCATGGCTCCCTAGCCAATACAGAGGCTCCCAGGACAGAGCGTGATGACTGCCTGTCTGGAGAGCTTGCTGATGGGAGGAGGGAGAGAGAGCATGATGTTCCTATGACAAGTAACTGAGTTCGTCAGCTTACAGGACCTTATCAATCTTCTGACTCTGAGTTGTTAAGACAAAGCTAAGAAGGTAGGTGGGTGGCCTGGGGGCACTGGAATACAGTCCAGTGGCAGCACGGTCGTTCACAGAAACAGCACCTAGCCAGTTAACTAATGGGCGGCATTTTCTCAACAGTTCATGAGAAATTCAAGTTTTAATAGTCCTCTTTCTGTGTGGATAAGGACCCCATTTACAACACCAAGACAAGTGTCCTATAAGATTTTGGGTTAATAGAGAGACTCCTGATACAGAGAGCCATTCCGTATGTCTCATTTCTATATGAGAAGAGAGCAGAAAAAGGGTCAGATACAAGCAAGTGGAAGAGACTCCCAAATACCTCTTTCTACTCAGCGTGGTCACTTAGAAGAAGGACATTTTCAAGAGGCGCTGGATACCTTCAAAAAGTCAACCCACAGGGACTCTGATGCAGATCTCCTCTATGTCCAGTCATGTTCAAGTGAAGATCAGGCTTAGGTGGTTGGTTTGTCTCTTTAAGGCAGGATCCCCCATTACCTAGTGGGCCCTGAATTCACTACACCGCCAATGATGATCTTGAAGAGTCATGTGTCACTACGCCTAGTTTATATGGTGCTGGGAATTGAACCTAGGGCCCCATGCATGAGAGGCAAGCACTCCCAATCAATCTATACCCACAGCCCAGGGGCAGGGTCTTTGTTTTCTTTGCTCTTGAGCCTGGGTTTTTTGAAAAGACCAAATGGAAATTATCAATCAGAAAATGAACACGCAAAATTTTATTGAGATGACAAGACTCTTATGTCTATCATTACTGAATTCTCAGTGAGTAATAAAACAAGACCAAGTGTTATGGTAACATTCTTGCTGCACTAGCCTGAAGATCTAAGTTCAGATCCCCAGTACCCACATTTAAAAAAGATTTAAAAAGCCAAGTGTGGTGACATGCCTGTAATTCCAACACTGGGAAGGTGGAGACAGGAGAGTCCCTGAGGCTCACTGGTCAGCCAGGCTATCCAGGTTCAGTGAGAGACCCTACCTGTCTGAAAACAAAAGTAGAAAGCACTAAAGACACCTGACATTGACCTCTGGCCTCCAAATGTACCACGACCACCACCACCTACACACAAACACGTATCAGCCAAAAGATTACTAACTTGATAAACACTTAATTGTATAATATTACTATCAGTTTCTATAATGTCTCAAACAGTGGCTGGGGAGAGGCTCAGTCAGTAAGGTACTTGCCTTGCTAAAGATCTGAGTTCAGCCTTTAGCACCTATGTGGAAAAACAAAAACAAAAACAAACAACAACAAAAAGCTGGGAAAAGTGGCCAAACAGCCTAGCTCACTTGGCCAGTTCCAGGTCAGTGAGAGACCCTGTCTCAAAATATTTTTTAAAAAATAGGCAGTACCTGAGTAATGACACATAAGACTTCTTTTTAGACTCCACACATACCTCATACATGCACACACCACACAAAAATAATGTCTTTAACAGCCCTTCATTTGGCTATTTGAGGGTTAGGTGCTCCAGAGTGAGTTATAATCAGTAATAGTTAACATGATGGGGAAAGAAATGGAGAAAAAAAAGCCACAGGCAAACTCTGATAATAAATTAGAAAATACATCTTTCAGATACTTAGGACATGCTCCAAAAGGCCTTTGTTAATGCCCAGGTCAGGCCAACTTCAGGTTGGACCCCAGGTGGCTGGCAGATGGAGAGTGGTCAGATGGTCAGACTTGGTTTGTACCTGATTTTATCAATGAGTACTTCATGCATGCTTACAAAGTGGTGAGAGCAGAGCCACACCCAGGGCTGTAGCCACTGGCTCTTAGGCAGAGATGCATTTGCTGCAGGTACTGCCCAGGTTTCCTGCAGCCACTCAGAACTCCAGCACTCCCTCCCTCCTGGGAGCATTGGCGTGATCTCTTTGTGTCCGCCTGAAGGATAGCTGTGACAGTTGCCACTCGGCATCGACAAGGGACAAGGAAAAGGCGGGGCCGGTTCATGAGGTCTTTGTTTGATTCTCTGTCAACTAAAAACCCTCACACTGCAGGATTGTCATGACAACCTGTCAGCAGAATGGGAGCCATTAGGTAAGCTTGGGGATCTTCTCCAATTAGCCCAATCATTCTCATGACACACAGCCTTCAGTGTGGGAGAGCTGGTAATGGTGAGCATGGTGGAGGGTGATCTATATGTCACTGATGGAGTTTGCTTTTCCGGCCTTGGGGAATCATGCCCTCAGTAGCACAAAATCCTCACTGAAAGGGTATACTTCCTGCCATTCTCTTAATCTTTGCTTTTACAGAGACACTCGGGAAGAATCCTTACACATTGTGTAATCATAGAACCAGCAAACATGCTTAGAAAAAGAGTGAGAAGTTTCAGAAATAGTAGTTCACTTGCTTGGTAGTTAGTGAACACCCAGGCACACCTTCAATGGCAAGCCTGATCGCTCCTGATGCCATCTCTGTGGGCAGTTTAACCCCTTGGGCAACTGCTGCTCTTAGAGATAGGCGTGCTTGTGCCAAGCTTCCTGCTGGAGATACAAGAGTCCTTATCAGTCACATAGAGGCTCTCAGAACTGAGATGAAACTCCCCAACCTCTGAGGATACACAGGGCTGCCTGCTCCACCAGCGATGCTATTATTTTATGTGATAATATTATATGTGATGGTGCTCCCCATCTGTGGAGCTCACATGCACACACCACACACTCACACATGCACATGGCATGTACAAGTCACACATTCCCACACCAAACATATAGTATAGACTCACACATATACACGCGATATGCATGTACCACACACACAAACCACTCACATTAAACACATATACCACACACACACAAAACATAAACCAAAGATTTACACCACACATATGCACACCAAATACATATACCACACAAACACATATATATGCATGCACATGGCACATACAAACATGTACAAAGCACACACATGCAACACAATACACTCACACTAAACATATATACCATATACACAGCATATAGATATACTAACACCAAACATATATACCATACATAATCACACAGTACACACATACCACACATACTTGTACCATATACACCAAACATATATACATATACACAGTACACACTACCTAAATACTCAAATCAAATAACACATAATAGTCATAGAACACACACACTACATGCACACTTCACATCAAGTACACATACATATTCTACAGACAACAAACATTCACATTAAGCACATACTATATATATACATATATATAGTATACATGTTCACATACTACATACCCACATACTACATGCACATACCACACACACCATACTTATATTGTATATACATACCATATACACACACTGCACACACAACACACACTGTTTGCCTGCTGTTGATCTGCTATATTTCATCATAACCAGGTCTGGGACTGATTCTACCCTGTGTTCAGCTAGCAGAATTTTTAAATTAATTATTAAGAAACACAGGTGGATGAGTCAGGGCTAGAGACATAGCTAAGCTGGAGTGCATGAAACCCAGCAACATGTAAATTGAGCATACTAACACACTCTGTGATCCTAGCGTGTAAGAAGTGAAAGCAGATGGATCAGAAGGGCAAGGCCAGCCTTGGCTACATAGTGAGTTCAAGGCCAGCCTTGGCTACATAGTGAGTCAGGGTCGGTCTGGGCTCCCTACATAAGACTCTGCCTCAAAAACTTAACGAAAAAATGACTAACTTCTAGACAACTTGTCTGCCCCTTAGGACTTTAAGCCTTCTCTTTTTCTCCTGTTTAAACACTTTCTTAAATGTCAGTGCTGTCCTTCAAAGGCATTTACCGGGGTGGTGGATCTGACAGGACACTCAGCTGTGAAGGTGGACTTCGCAAAGTTTTGAGATCCTGTTTTCAAGCCACATGCTAGATTTTCTAGGTCTTTTGACACCATGTCCTTTTATCTCTTTCAACATGCCCCAAATTCCTGAGGCACCATGGGAGCAGCTGCGATACAGGTATCTGTTCAGAGGGCATCATTTTGCACAGGTGGGGAAATTCAAACTAACTTCATTCCTCTATTTTTCTTTCCCACTGAAATCTCAAGAAATCAGAGCTTAATTCCAAAACTTTCCCCAGGAACAATGAAGGAAAGAAAAATACACAGGAGACATGGGACAGTGCTGTCTTTGGGTACCCATGCTTACAGGTCATTTGTGATGCAAAACCTCTGCACCCTGCAGATCTTACACCTTCCTTTGCAGCACACTTCTTGGGAGGAGCCCTTGGTGGGCCTGACTCCAGCCTGTTTCAGACTGAAGTAATGTGAGTAACCAGAGTAGCTCTGAAATTTGGCAGGAGACACAGGCTTGGGATTTTCCTAGAAAACAATTAGGCCCTGTCCTAATGGCGTGTGCAGAAAACGACCAAGATACATTCCATGAAGCATATCAGCAGTCTTGGCCTCTGCCACACTTGGTGGGGTCCAGCATGCAAGCTAGTTTGATGGCTGCTGTGCACTGCACATCTATCTGTCTGTCTCTAAGGCCCAGTGTGGCTGTATTTGGAGTGGGACCTCCTCCGTGAAAAACAAGGCTAGGGTCCTATGAGAGGTGATTCTTCAACTCGATGAGATTTAGAATCACCATGGCGACAAGCCCTCTGAAGTCTGTGAGCCATCACCTAAGTTAGGTTAATTGAGATAAGATTTGGGTGGCACCACTCTTGGGGCCAGGGTCATGGACTGAATAAAATGGTGAAAGCAAGCTGAATGCTCAAAGTCCTCTCTCAGGGTCCTGACTGTGAGTATATCTAGCCGGCTGCTGATGCTCTTGCTGCCACACCATCTTGGCTTGACGGACCACACCCCAAACTGTGAGCCAAAGTCAATCGTGCCTCCCTTAAGTTACTTTTGCCACAGTAAGGACACAAGAAACTAATACAGGTGACTCGTGTCCTCCGGGATCTACAAAGGCCTTGCAAGGACACGGTTGATAGTCAACAATTAAGAACAAGTCTGTGTCCTCCAAACACCTTATCACTGCCTTGTTCCTTACACCTTTCTCTGAGCCACAAGAACACACTCTCAGAGTTCACATTTTTTTTTGTGTGTGTAGCTGGTTTCTAGTAATGAGACACTGTTGTGAATACTTTTGGTCTATCATTAAGTCACTGAAGCACCCCACAGTGTTATATGATGGGCCGCACTGCTATCACTGTGGTAAGATGAAGAAATGGACATGCCAAAAACTTAGGGGACTTGTCTCTGGTGCACATCACTGTCCAGCCTTTGCCTTCTGCCCTATCTGTCTCTGTGACTCTGTTTCAGGCTTCTTCTGCTTCTTCCCCACCTACCACAACTATCACCACATGAATTACAGATGCTTAAACCCTCCAGAGCTTTGTGGAGTCCACCCAATTCCCTGACTGGACACCCAGGGGCTCTGTCACACATCCCTGACCTCCTTTAGAGCTGATTTTCACTAAGCTAGAAAGAGAGCCAGCCTCCATCTTTAAACTTTCCCTACAAGTGGCTTCCCTTTACCCATTCACTGGTTACCCCCTCTTCAATGCTCTTGTCTAACCACCACCTCCATTTTGCCCTTGAAAGATTCAGCTCTTTCTTAGAGAATCAGCGTAAGCATTCCTTCCTCCAAAATCCTTCCCTGATTTCTGTAGATCTCACCAAAGTCACGCTTACGTCACCACACGGGGCACATGACTACAACCACTGCAAGATGACCGTCTCTAGAGAGGACGGACTGTAGTGCTAGATTTGGGGTTTGTTTTTTTGTTTGTTTACAGCTCTCCCATGCCTGGAACATTCTAGGCTTGGAAAATCAGTTAATAGAGAGTGTGAGAGGCCAAACAGCGGAAACCTAAGTCAGGTACAGATTCTGATGCGGCATAACCCCCCATACTACAAGATGTTTATTTGTTAGCTGCAGAAAGAACCTGAACTTTGGCAAGTGCAGAACATTTATAGTCAGCCCACCTTTCCCGCATATCAGCTGAGGTTGGAACGTGTGTGTCCAGTATTTCTTTTGTAGCTCATACTTTACTAGAAAATTCATGCTAATATTTATCTTATTTTTTGAATAAAAATTATTAATCATCTTCTCCAAAGTTAAGCTTTATCCAACCAAGCGCAAACATCACCCAGCCCTGGAACTGCTTTTGTAGTTAAGTGCGTAGCCTTTCTCTTTGGAGTCTGTTGAGAGCATGATGGGGCAGCGTAGGAGAGATGGTCTGCTTAACTGAGTGGAAACTCAAAGGGATGTGTCTGGACCCACCTACTAATAATCATTCTGAAATAACAGTTCGTGACCCCATTGTCCAAAGCCTTCCTCTTAGGAAGTACAGGGAAACCGACTAATGCAGACCCAGCCCTCGATAATCTCTTACTTCCTTTTAAAGAGCCACATGAAACAAAATTCGCTGGAATATTAACAACAAAATAGTTTCCCACCCTCTTGCTGAAAGAATTTTAGTTTAGAAGAAAATCTCTAAGTAGCATTCTCTGAAGAAAAAAAAAGAGCTGACTTCAGTTTTATACATATTGATATGTGCATGTAGTGTGTTCTAAACTACCCTGCACCGTCTTTTCTGGCTCCGTAGTGGGCTAAGGTGCTCACTTCTACCACAGATGCCTTGGAAAATAACATTCTTAAAACTAACAAAGTGGATGGATATTTGTCTATAAACCGAAACTCAAAACCTTCCTTTTTTCCCAAAGAGAAGGTCCACTATCGTTACACAGGCAAAACTATTAAACCAAGGAATGTTGTATGCTGCTCCAAACAAGAGCTGAAATGCTTAAAGCTAAATGTTTAGTTTAGCAGAAAAAATCTAAGGTCCAGGAACAAGTACTGCTGGGCATTCTGGTGAAGCCAGCTTTCTAGGTTATTTCTCAGTCTTTGGTCTACATCCCACAGAAGTGAGGAAGCCATGACTCCAGAAACATTTTTCATGGCTAGTTCATCAAGTCAATCCAGGCAGAAAAGAAAGAAAACACTCAGCAAGGAACATAGTCAAGTGAGTAGAGCTAAGGAAATCATTCACTTAGAGCCATAAGCATCCCTATTTTGTGTGTGATTGGTCCAGGGAACTTTCCCAAGGCTTATGTCACACATCTTTGTGATACTTTTCTCTGACCCATTGTGATTTTAATCTGACTCGTCTTCCAGGGGCTTATGGGTTTTTTTTGGTTTTTTTTTGGGGGGGGGAATAAAGTCTCATGTACCCTTGGATGACATTGAACCCACTAAATGTAACAAAGGCTGGCTTTGAACTCATGATCTTTCTGCCTCTACCTCCCAAGAGCTGGGATTATAGGAGTGCACCACCATACCCAGGCAGGCTCATGTCTTAAATACTCAGTCCCCTATTAGTAGAGCTATTTTAAAGACCGTGGAGACTTTTTAAATGTGGAGCCTGGCTAGTAGAAGCAAGGTCAGAGGTCATATATGTATATATGTATTTATATCCTGGTTCTGACCCGAGCTGCTTGACAAGCTTCCACAGAGCTTCTCTCCTGCTTCCACAGAGCTATTTCCGCCACTATGGCCTGCTGCCATGATGGACAAATCATAAGTTTGTTTCTGTGGGGTATCCTGTCACAGCACTGAGAAGATTCTCTACTCCATCACCCCATGATAGGGCTACTTTATACCAGACAAAGATACATAGATGTATTCTCACACATAAGTCATCCGCAAGACATCACAAGCCCATCCTTGAAGAGAAACGTTGTCCATTTCATAGCCAAGGGACTATAGGAGGCTGGCATGGTCTTTGATATGCAACCATGGGTGGATGCCAATGGAAAGTCATATGCCCCTTCTGTCAGAGGCAAGGGAAATTACTCTTTTGGGCAGACGGGAACTCATTCCACAAGTTCCTGGGTATGCAGGCTGTTATCTAACTGCCAGAAATCCTTCTATAGTCCATCTTGAGATAGGCCAAGGTGGTCTTTTCTGGACATATACACTACATGAAACCCAACAGACAGTACTCAGAACAGAGGGTCTCGCTTATGCTAAGGAAGCAGGACTGAACCATATTGCCCACTCTTAATGAGCATTCTGAGCTACAGGAAGAGAGAGGCCTGTTGGGTGCTTAGGGTCTGGAAGTAGACTGAAGAAAAATAACAAACTTGTCCTAGTATAGAGGAGTGGTGTGAAAGGTCCTTCTGTCTATGTGTTGCTTTTATTGGCTAATGAATAAAGAAACTGGTTTGGTCTATAGCAAGGTAGGACTTAGGCAGGGAAAACTAAACTGAATGCTGGGAAAAAGGAGGCAGAGCCAGAGAGAAGCTATGTAGCCCCACCGAAAACAGATGCCATAACTTTACCCAGTAAGCCACTGCCACAGCCACGTGGTGATACACAGATTAATGGAGATGGGTTAAAATAATATGTAAGAGTTAGCCAATCAGAAGCTAGAGCTAATGGGCCAAGCAGTGATTTAAATAATATAGTTTCTGTGTGGTTATTTCGGTGCTGGGTGGCCAGGACAAACAGCCACCTACTACAGAGGAGACCATCTGTAGTCACCTCTTTCTGGGCGAGGGGTCAGATCCTTAGTATCTTTGCTTAGTGAGATCTTTCCTGAGCTGATAAGGGGTTGTTAGAGGGAACAGCCTCAGCCTGTATAGTATTTCCAATGTATATTCAATTTTCCTAAAAGACAGTTATCATTTCTGTATTCAGAGTTTGAGTAACCAACTCAAAATATACCAAGGAAACCAATTTGGAATGGGCTATTTCGACCTCCCTGACAGATCTCCATTTTAAGTGATGTTCATGTTAGTGCTTGGAAGACAGTCACCGTCCATTTGTAAAAAAGGTTAAGGCAACAAAATGAAAGTATGAGGGACTACAAGGTCTAGGGAACAGGAGCAGGAAATGGGCATGCTCCATCTGGCTGGGGAGGCACGGTGGCAGTAGTGTGACGGGGACTGGTCTCATTGTACCCATTCTCAGGAAGCAGAGAGCATAAAGGGAGTGGCGCCCAACTCTCAAAATGGACCTTAAGTCACTAACTTCCTCTAACTAGGCTCTGCCTCGTGGCTCAATTCCCAGATGGGGATCGAGTGTTCAATCACATTAATCTATAGGGAACACTTCACATTAAAGCTATAAGGCAGGCTCCAGATTTGTGACAGTGACCTAGCAAGCATGAAGCCCTGGGTTTGATCTCCTAAACTGATAAAAGCAAAACTAAAGGCCATGAATCTACAAAACAGCAAGGGGATGGTGGTGGTGGTGGGAAAAGGGCTTTGAGGGAGGAAAGAGAATGGGAAGTCATGTTATATTTTTATGTCTGAACTGTGTATGGGTTAATGTACAATCAGCTTCCACAGAAGGGATTACTGTTAGGATAAAGCATTGAAAATGTACCTTTGGCAGGTCCTGCCCAGGTGAGTTGCTAAGAGATCACCGTGCCATGCGTAGCAGATCTAATGTAAGATGTTTATTGGGGGAGGAGGAGGGCAAAAGACAGTCTTGAAATGGAGACATGAGAAAGACAGACAGATTGAGAGACTAGGAGACAGAACAAAACGGGCAGGACCTTTAAGGGGGCACTAGTGGGTTTGCAACTCCATGCTCGACTCCTAGTGATGCAAATATGCTGCTCCAGGAGCTGGCAGGGCGTGCCAAACCCACAACAGTTGCTATTATAATTGCTGCCTGCTCAGGTCAGTTGTTTTGTTTTTGTTTTTATGGTGGTCCTACGGGTAAACCCAGGGCCTTGGGCATGCTAGGCAAGCACGTTCACCCGTAACTTCACCTCCAAGCCCAGCTTTGTCAGCTGAAGGGTTATTTTTCAGAGTGACTCCCATGTCTTCTGTGAGGGACAGAATTCCTACCTTGGCTCGATGTTGTCTACACTAGACCAGATGGACAGTCTTTCTAGAGGGGTGTGAATGGGACGCGCAGGGACAGCTGACATCAAAGATAACTCCCACGCTCAAGAAGGAAAGGATTCAGTGAGTGGAATACAGCAGGGAACTCAAGTCCAGTAACAGGACTGGAGCCGACCCCCCATGACCTCCAAGGAGAAAGAAAAAATACCTGCTCAATATACCAGTTGAGAATCTTTTATAGGCTCTGTGAATGCTGCTAGATCTCTGTGAGAAGCGATGAGGACAATAACTGATCATTAACCTGTTAATAAAAAACATCCATAGCTTGGGGTTATCATGTGTTGACCTCACTAGGCCACAGAATGATGGGGAATTTGGCAAAACATGATTTTGGGGTATGCTCGTCAGAGTGTTTCCAGGAAAGGTGTATCTACCTGCAACAGACTTTCTTTTGGGTCACCAAAGAGCTCCCAAATAAAAACAGAGACTTATTAGTTATGAATGTTTGGCCTTATTTTATGCTTGTCCCACTAGCTCTTATAACAATTTAACCTGTTTCTCTTTATCAATGTGAAGAGGCTTTTTGCCTCTTTCATTCTGTCTGTCCCTGTTCCCTTTCCTCTATGTCTGGCTAGCTAGTGGCTGGCTGGCTGGCCCTGAGTGTCTTCCTCTCTTTCTTCCTCATTCTTGTCTCTCTTGAGCTGAGATTCCTCCCCCTATTTATTCTCTCTGCCCGCCAGCCCCATCTACTCCTCTTCCACCTAGCTATTGGCCAATCAACTTATTAGACCAATCTGGTGCATTAGTGTGTGAAACAGCATCACATCTTTACATCATTAAACAAATGCAGCATAAACGAATATAACACACCTTTAAATAGATAAAATAATATTCTGCAACATAAACAAGTGTAACACATCTTTATATAGCTAAAGCAATATTCTATTCTACAACATCTACCATAGAATAAAAGGGTCCCTTTTGCAGGCTTCTGGTCTCATGGGTACCAGAATTTAGAGATGAACACAAAAGGAAAACCCAAGAAAATTTTTATTGGCGTTTGAGAGTACAAACACTAGAGTAGGCAAGCTAAAAACCTGAGTGGCTGGAAGAACACGGATGGCTTAGTTAGGGCTTTTATTGCTGTGAAGAGACACCGTGACCTCAGCAGCTCTGAATATAGAAAACATTTCGTTGGGGCTGACTTACAGTTCAGAGGTTTAGTCCATTGTCAACATGGTGGGAAACATGGTGGCATGCAGGCAGACATGATGCTGGAGAGGCGGCTGAGAGAGCTACATCTGGATGCACAGGCAGCAGGAAGAGACAATGACACAGTAGGATTGAGCATCTGAGACCTCAAGGCCCACCCCCAGTGGCACACTTCCTCCAAAAAGGCTATATCTCCTAAAAGTATCACACCCTATGAGCCCTCAGGGGCCATTTTTATTTAAACCACCACAGTGGACTTTGAGTAGTAAAAATCAAAAAGGCCAGTAAGCTCAGGAATAAAATCTGCATGCAACCTCCTGGAGTGGGTTTGAGGGGATGGGGGTAAGGGTAAGTGGTGGAGTTTGGGGGTGGGCTCTTCTTTAGAGAGAGTGAGAATTCCTAGAGCATCCGGACAAGCAGGCTTAGGATTCTAGCTAGTATTGGGGGTTAGAAAGAGGGGAAAGAGAAAATGTTAGAGAAAGAAAAATGTTGCTTTTTCTGAGCTAGAACTCAGACAGCAGCAGGGAGTCCTAGCTGTAACAGTCTGTGAGCAGCAGGATGGCAATGACAAGAGACATTCGCGCAGGAAGTGGGCGGTGTAGCAGACAAGCTCTGTGAGCAACCAAGACAAGAGAGGGACTTCTGGGTCGTACATCTACAGTGTGAACTGTGAGCTGAATCTGGGGGGGGGGTCATAAGTACTTACGGTGGTTCCAAACGCATACAGTGCTTCTTGAAGTCTTTCCCGGGTGCATTTCCCAATCTATTGGGTTCTGTCGTTCTATTCACAACCTGATGACAACCACAAAATGACAGCTATAATTTGTATTATGAGATGGATACACATGCAGGAAGATCTTTGTGTGGACCATGATGCACCTGAAAAAAGAACAACCATAATATGAGATGAATGGATGGTACCACAGTTTCCATAGAGGAAATTATATGTCTCATTCTGATGCACAGTCATCTATAAATGGTCCAGTTTTAGGCACAGAAATGGAATTATCTATCGTACACAAGAGTGCTGTCAAGACATAGATGTACTATAGGCTCTATGCAGGGCAATGTGAGCCCAATATGCTGTAACATGGCACCTATGGAGAGCACTGTAGCCTCTAGGGCAGGAAATATGAATTATGTGCAGCGGAGAATGGCTTATACAGTATCGATCAGGAGATGTATGTAGGGTATCACGTGTGCTCTACAGGACAACATGACATCACTCAGAGAAGCATGATGAATACATAATGGGAACTATTATGGCTACAAAATGTGCTGCAGGAGCACTATACAAGACAGCATGAGCTCAATAAATTTGCACTATGATGTTCCCTGCTCAGGAGTACTATGATCTCCATAAAGGGCATTATGAACTCTACACAGTGTGCTGTGAGATATAAGCAAGGCAATACAAGCTCTAAACAGGTCACTGAAGCCAATATACATGGCATTATGAGTTTAATAAATAGCTTTATAACCTCTATAATGAGATGGCTAGAAGCGTAGTATGGAACCTCGGAGGCCACTGTGAGCTGTTGTTACAACGGCTCTATGAGATGTACAGAGGAGACTGTGGAGTCTATGGTTGTCTTGTCACTCCATGATCACACATCACGAGAGCATGTGAGTTCCCACACATGCTGCAAACTCTATACATGGCCAGGTGAGCTCCAATGCATGCGCTGTGAGTTCTTCGCTGGGCACTTGGGCTCTATAGAGGCATCTGTGAGTTCATAGATAGCATATCCTCGGATGGTGAGCACTGGGAGCTGTTATGAATGATCCAGTGCAGTATGAGCTCAACACAGAATTCAGACATATACACAGGGCACTGTAAGCTGTGGCCATAGCGTCCAGAACTCTACACAGGCACACTATGATCTCCACGTGAGAGAAGGAGGTGTTCAAAACAGTGCTATGACTTCAATGAAGATGCAGTATGAGCTCCAAACAGACCGCTCTGAGTCTAATATATGGCCTATGGGAGCAGCACAGATTCACTGTGAGGTCTATACAGGCCACTACAAGCTCTGCACAGGGCTATGTGAACTAATGTACATCGGGTATATTGTGGTTATGAGTGGCTATGAACAGTGCACTGATAACTCCGTGCATTTGCAATATGGTCTCGGAAGAGATATCCTATAAACTGTTTATTTAGGTGGATCTAAACTCTTTAGGTGGTCGCAGGGGCCCTGGAGCTCCGGTAGCTCTGAGCATCACAGCACACACACACACACACACACACACACACACACACACACATTGTACTCCATGCATGTATAACATGATCGGGAGCTCTGAGCATCACAGCATACACACACACACATACACACACATTGTACTCCATG
>NC_022030.1:50834311-50860789 GCF_000317375.1 Microtus ochrogaster | reverse complement strand
CTCCATGCATGTATAACAAGATCGGGAGCTCGAGCATCACAGCATACACACACATACACACACACACACACACTGTACTCCATGCATGTATAACATGATCTCAGTGCACGGCCTCAGCACAATGGAGTTCCACTGTGGGTTCTAACATAACAAACACTATGAGCTCTAAATATGGCACTTTGAACTTACTGAAACTGTTGTGAGTGCCACATACATGCACTTTGAGCAACAGATTTTCATGGTGAGAATCTTAGAATCTTCATAAAGGTCTTTGGTCTTTGGATACATAAACACGATTTTAATTTTGTTTCTTCTTATTGCCATCAATCAACCCTTAGATCATCATATAGCAATCTAACTCAGTCTCTCCAAGTTCCGAAACCTAGAGGTCAGTTAGTGTGAAGACCTTAAAACCTTCTGTATTTCATATCAGTTTTAAGTGGCCAGATGCATTCAGTACCTGTGGTGAATGAGAACGGCCCTCACAGGCTCATGTATTCCAACGCTTGGTCCCAGAGGCAGTGAAACTCTTTGGAAAGAATTAGGAGGTGTGGCCTTGTTGGATGAGGAGTGTCATTGGGGGTGGGCTTTGAGATTTCCAATGCCCATGCCATTCCCATTTGGCTCTCTCTTTCTGCATTGTGGTTGTGGTTTCATGATGGAAGCTCTAATCTGCTGTGAAAGCTGACTACCGGCTGCCATGGTAGCACCATGATTGTCATGGACTCACCTTCGGAAACTGTGAGTCCCCAAAAAACTCTTCTTAAAGTTGCCTTGGGCTTGGTGTCTCTTCACAGCAATAGAACAGTAACTAAGAGTTAAGTTACTAACCCTTACACATTTTAAGGTTTCCACTTTTGAGTGGGATCTGTTAGACCAGCTATTAGACAGCTTGACCGTTATTGAGGCTAGACCCCCTCCTCACTTGTAGATTGTAAAACAAATGCCTGAAACTGTGGAACTTCAGTTACTTGTCAAAAGATAGAATTCATTATTGACCTTAGTGAAGACATGACATTATAAATGCCCCCAAAGATCACAAGGTTACTATCTAGCTGGGAACTTTCTGGTAAAGAATGAAGATATACCATTGTCCCCTCAAAAACATACCACTGTCCCTTCCCTTAGGAGTTAGTCCAAATGGAGCTATTGGTGAAGTGGACAAGAAAACATGCTCGGGAAGTTGCCTTTTCATTCGCAGACTGGCACAATGGTCTCTGGCTACTGTCTACTCTTTCTCCTGACAGTGTTTCCCTCTGCCATGGACTCTTTAGCTACTATTGTCCACTACTCTCTTGCCTTGAGTGCTTCCCATTTCCTCTGAAATAAACTTAGTCTTCTACACTACACTCTCTGTGTCTTGTCTGAACACTTTTGATGAAGGTTGCAATGACTGGGGAGCTAGCTGAGGGGAGGCCAGAGTGAGGTCCCAGGAACAACTGTTCTGGTGTGTTGGAGAAGTTCATAGGCCTTTTTCTGTGACGCAGTGTTGATCCATCCATGTGTTCATAGATGACTTATTTGCATAAACAAGCCATTTGTCAGGCTTTGCTTTGTGGTTTGTGCTGGACAGATGGCAGTTGCTTAATTGCACAAACGAGAGACACATTCATCCTCTCCTCAAGCTTGCACTGGAAATGGAGCTGTGGTGAGCATACTGTGTCAGAACCATTGGTGACACATTTGTGTCTTTCCGCAGTGTCAGAATGTATCGAATAGCAATGAGTTCCCAGGCTACATTAGCTTCATTGGCAGCCATTTGCCAAGCCATCCTGCTTTCTCTTGATAGCTGGGAAAGGAAAATGCAAAGTCTTTTATTCTAGTGCTGACTGCTAATATTAACTCCTACATTACACACCGCACAGTAAACACACACACACATATACAAACACACACAAACACACATGCATACACAGGTTAAGGGTGGCTAAATAGGACCACAGCAGAGTGCAAGGAGTTTCAAAGGGGCCTGGTTGAGCGCCAGAAGCCGAGGGTGATAGAGATATTAAAAGAATGTCGGCTGGAGGCACTGCTGCAGAGCGAGGGTCCAAGGTCAGAGTTTAATTGAGTTTAGGGTTAACTAGAGCTGCCGAAGCCAGGTATAGGATCCTGGAGACCACAGAGGCGAAGGTCCAGACTAGGTCTAGACAGATAAATGCATGGACGGCAGCTCCCGGTGGACTAACAGCTTGTGGGTGGATGGCAATTCCAGCAGTGTTGAAATACGAGCGCATCCCTGGCACCTGGCTGCTCACCTGGCTAGCTTATGCCCCGAAATAATTACACGAAAACTGTATTCTTTTAAACACTGCTTGGCCCATTAGTTCCAGCCTCTTATTGGCTAGCTCTTACATATTGATCTAACCCATTTTTAATAATCTGTGTAGCCCACGAGGTGGCTTACCAGGGAAGATCTTAACCTGTGTCTGTCTGGAGTGGGAAAATCATGGTGACTCCTGACTTGGCTTTCTTTCTCCCAGCATTCTGTTCTGTTTACTCCACCCACCTAAGGGTTGGCCTATCAAATGGGCCTAGGCAGTTTCTTTATTAATTAACCAATGAAAGCAACAGATTAGAAGGAAATCACTCCCACATCACAGCAGGTCATATCACCATTGGAGACTGAGCCCAGTTGAAGTCCTGGGGAGTTCTCTGCCTGGCAGTGTTTTGACTCACACCTTGGGGGGCAGGTTGATGGGAACTATCGCCATCACAGTTGTTAGGTTCCTGGGATTGCATCCTTTCCTCAGGCTGGTATGTTGGATAAGTTCTTGGTCTGGTTTTCCTGAAGGGTTTTGCTATGTCTATGTGCTCCTACAGCACCCATTCACTTTGATAAATTAAAGTGTAGCACCCTTTCTACTTTTGCAAGTAAGTCTTCTATCATAGTCTGTGCCTCATGGGTAGTGCCAGACAGATGATGCTTATATGTCCACCAAGGTGCAGAGCCAACAGGCATAGCCCAAGAAACCATTGTCTTATACAATATGATAGAACTTCACGTCGAGTACAGCTTTCAAGCTGTGCAAACTAGAATCCAAGGGGAAGGCACAGTTGAAAACACTGTTCCACACTCTATGGAGTAACTCCAAGTGGAGCCACGTCTGACCTCTTCACTACCCCACTCACCTCCCACTCGGGGAATTCTTGAGCAGCCATGGAAACCTCACTGGCTGTCTTCTGAAGCATGTCATTGTTTTTCTCATTTGACCCTGACATCACAGTGAAATTCCTGTCTGGGGCTTGAAGGCCCATCTGTAGCAGTCAGTTCCGTCCGTCTCCATCCTGGCCTCTTTGGCGGACCGCTTTGGACTAATGACTGGAATCATCTCCTTCCCACACCGTCATTAGGATTAGGAAGGCCATCTAGACAGAGAGGACAGCACACTAATGACCACGCACGTTGCTCTCACTCTCTCCTAGCCCAAGCTTTTCCCCAGGCAGCCCTCTCAGCTGGCCCTGCTCTACCCACACTACTGCTACCAAGTTCTCTGAGCTGTGTTTCAGAAGGAAGGCTTCACCTACCGTACTGTACCAACGTTCTTTCAGTCTCCTGTCAGTTAGAAAACCACATAAACAGTGTTTAGCAAGTTCAGGCGATTCTTTGCAGGCCTTTTTCTAAGAGGATTTAGTTATACAAAATGCCTAAAAGGTTCTTTTATCATGTTAATACAACCTTTGTCATGGAAATCACATCCTGAGGTCCCTGAGAACAAAATTAACTTCCTGTTTAATTAGTCTTCCTTTCTGCCCTTGATTTGAGGATTCTGGGGACAGGAAACACAGTTCCATTTTTTCCCTCCCACACACTCTACAGCACCTTTGCAATCTGAGAAGGAGAGATGCTGTCCTTGAGAACAGCATGACAAAACTGGAAACTGTCAGACGTTCGAATGGACCTTGAATCACAGAGAGTCCTCTGAACAGCCTTAAGGAAGTGTCCACTTACATTTCTTTGCCTTATTCATTGTGTGTTTGATTATGAAATTTCAACCATAGTTTGTGAACATTTTTTTAAGTACGATTGGGATTGAACCTAAAGCAAGCTAGGCTAGCACTCTATCAAATGACCTACATCTTCAGCCCTCTGTACTCTTCCAGGCTGAGTCTTACTAAATTGCCAAGGCTGGCCTTGAGCTTGCTGTTCTCTTGCCTTGTCCTCCTGAATCGCTGGAGTTAAATGACTGTAACACCAGACCCACCTTTATTATTCCTACATAGAATGAATTGTGATTAAGGAAATGTCAGGGAAAAATGAGAACAAAAAAAACAGCCAGTCATGATGGTACATGTGTTTAATACCAGTTATTAAGAGGCAAAGGCAGATGGAGCTCTGTGAGCTTGAGGCCAGCCTACCTACATAGTAAGTTCAGTCTACAGAGCAAGTTCTAGGACAGCCAGGGCTTTGTAGAGAGGCCCTGTTTCAAAAAATAAAAGGAAAGGAAAAAAGAGAGTGGAGGAGAAGGAGGAGAAAAGGAAAAGGAAGAGGGAGAAAGAGAAGGAAAAGAAGGAAAAGAAGGAAGAGGAGGAGAAGAAGGAGGAAGAGGAGAAGGAGAACAAGAAGAAGAAGAAGAAGAAGAAGAAGAAGAAGAAGAGGAGGAGGAGGAGGAGGAGGAGGAGGAGAAAGCCAAGATTTTGTATTTTGTTTGGGAATCACTGTCTGTTGGATAAAATAAGGAGGACACAAATAGCTGAAAAACTTACTACTACTTGTTGCTTTTTCGTTTTGTAGTTTTTCTAGACAGGGTTTTTCTGTGTAGTCCTGGCTGTCCTAGAACCCACTCTGTAGACAAGGCTGGCCTCAAACTCACAGAGATCGCCTGCCTCTGCCTCCAGCTCAGTACCTAAATAGTTACTTTTCTGCTGCTGCGATTAAAAAAAAAACAACAACCGACCACAGCAACGTTAGAAGAAAGTGTTTGTTTTGGCTTACCTCTCCAGAGGGAGATGGGTCCACCGTGGTAGGGATGCATGGTGGCAAGGCTGTAGGCATGGCAACAGAGACAGGATGCTGAGAACTCACATCCCTTATCATAAATAAACACCAGACAGACAGACAGACAGACAGACAGACAGACAGACACACATCCAGAAGGATCGGGTTGCACGCAGGGGCCCTGTCTGTTATTCCCGTTCACCTGTTCAGAGAATGATGTGCAGACAGGCCCCATCACTCTCACTGAACCCAGAAGTAGCTCATGAGTCATTTCATCTCAGGGAACCAAGGCCCTGCCCTTCTAGCTGCAAGCTCTTCCAGATGAGCCATTCTGCAGTTGGCTGTAGCTCTGTCCACTCTACAAAACAAACCAGGCACACTTTAGATCTCCCTTTTCATTTACCCATTTTTCTGTCCTTCTCTTCCCCTCCAGCACCAGTTATCTCTAAGGAATTAGAATGCAATCTGCCGAGTCTCGAGGCTGAATCGGATGGGCCTAGAGTGTGATCCTGTTGGGTTAGATTGGTCCCTATTCTAACCCCCACAGTTCTCTAGGGAGTCTAGCCAGCAGACTACACCCCGCCAGGCTAAGGGGACCGCAAGAGCAGATTCCCCAGCTCCAAATTGGAATGATGTATTCTGACTCCAAAAAGATATCGAAGAAAAAGGCCTCAGAGGTTGAGGTTTCCAGCCTTTTCCATCTCTCTTACAGATCTGACCAAGGAGTGCTGTCTTTCTCGTTTCCAGGGTCATCTCCCGAGGTCTCGTGGGTGAGGGGAGCACAGATAGAAAGATCTGTGGTTCTCAATCATGTGAGAGAGTCTCGAGCCAAGTGTGCACCGACCTGAAGACAACTGGCTTTATGAGCTACTTGTTTCAGGAAGATAAGCGGCAACGTATAGAAGTCCCAGCTGGGCTCAGTGGCGGCGATTAATTTTCTTTGAGTGGCATCACGTGGAGGACCACCCAGCTGGTTTCCTCTAAGTGCCCACACATTCTGAACGTGCAAGGGAAGGGGGTTAAGGGCGTGGGCTGTGCTCTGCTGGGGAGGGGGAGGTCACAGAACCCGAAGGCATGAAAGGAATTAGAAAATGTGTGGCATTTTGAAATTGAAAGGAACTTACCCTCCCACGCAGATCAGAAGCCCCGTGGAAGGCTTCTCCCAGCCTTGGCTGGGAAGCTGTGTCTAAGGCTGGATGCTCTGCCTTCCAAAAATAGGAGCCCTCCACCCAGAAAGGACAACCATACTACTCGTGATAGAACCTTTATACGCCATCCACAAGCAAACCCTGTATCAGGTTACAGATGTCATGCTCGTCACGTTCTGGGTGAAAATGGCTTCACAAGGGTTGAGCAAGCTTTCGGTGCTGTGGACGGTGTTTTAACACTCCCTTCAACTGAGGGCTGAAACCAACACGCTCCACCATGTACTCACAGAATCAACAGTGTTACTCAAATCAAAGGGCTTCATGATAAAATGGATTTCAAAAAACACTGGGCTTAAAAATAGGTTAGCAGGAAGGCCCAGCATGGTGTTAAAGTTCTTCTGCTTATAGGAGTATCAATGTCAAAGTTCTGGTTACAATATTGTGCTATATAGGTAAACAATACACTACCAAAGGGGAAAACTGGGTAAAGGGACCTGTGATTCTCTTAAGATATATATATATTAAGATATATATATATATATATATATATAAACACATACACACATATGTATTTATGTGTATATATGTGTATGTATGTATATATATATATATATTACATTATTTCTTTTGTGACTCTATAATTTTCTCAAAATAAAATGTTTATCTTAACCATGTTAAGAATTTAGGGGCTGGGATGTAATTTGGTTGGTAGAGTGCTTACAGGAAGCCCTGGGTAAATTCAGCATGGTGGTGGTTTATTCCTATAACCCCAGCTCTCAAGGAGATAGAGGTAGGAATCTTGTCTGTTTAGCCCAGGCTTCCCTGGGCTACATGAGACCTGTCTCAAAACAAACAAACAAACAAACAAACAAAAGCAATAGCATAAATTGTAGCAAGTTATTTTTTAAAAATCTAATAAACTATGTGTGCTTTTAATTTCTGAAAGGTGGCCTAGCATGATCCTTGCTTTTTAGGGCCATATACAAGTCCCACACTGAATCACGGCTAGTGTATGTGAACAAGAAAAAACAGCCATGTATGGCTTTGAAGCCAGGTCCAAAAAGACATTAAAATCATGTGGCCTTTAAACATACATTCTACTGAGTTCTATTTGCTAGTATTTTTGTTACGATATTTGCATCTAAATCCTCCATGTAATTTGCATAAGACCTTAGCTGCCTAACTCCCCCCTGGGTACCAAGGTTATAGTAGCCTTATAGAATTAGCTGGCAACTTCCCCTTTTACTCTGTGAAGTGATTGGAAATAGATAAACGCTCTTTGTAAGTAAAGTGGGTGGTGTCTTTGAGGGGTAAGAGAAGGCCAAAGGGACCCTCAATGTTGATTTTATTTTCTATCATGACTGTCCTTTTCATGAGAATCTTTGTCTTTTTGGTATTTTTAAGGTTCATGGTTTTTAATTTTTATTTTTAGAAAAATAATTATTTCAGCAAAGTTTTAGGCATTCATGTGTGCTTTTACAAATCGCCGCCAAAGCAGGTGAGATGGCTCACATCTATATCCCAGAACTCAGTAATCGAGGCAAGAGAATTTCTGCATGTTTGAGGTCAGCCCTATTTCAAACCATACATATATACATATTCAAACTCCTCTGAATCTATAGCAATATCCTCTTTCATTATAAGTATTATTTGTGTCTTTTGTATTTTATTCAATTTGGAGCCTTTTATTTTGATTCCCAGTTTCCTTCTTTCCTATGAGCCACAGAGGTCCTTATTCTCCCTGACAATCACTAGGGAAACCAGAAATGTTAAACGCATAGGCTTATCTCTTCAAAGAAAGAGACGTTTTTCCTCCCAGAAACCTAGGCATGGACATGGTTAATCGTCTGGTGACCTCCGCACTAACTGTGTTATAGACACCAGATCCTCCCCAGACCCTTGAGATGCCACATGTAGTCGATCTATGAGACCTTTCTTTACGGAAGAGGTCACATGTACTTTGCAAAGAGTTTCAATATAGTAATACCTTATGTTTTATTGTGTACATGGGATTGAGTTAATTATCCCTGGGAAACATTTTCCAAATGTGCTGTACATAAACATGCTAAAATAAACTGCTTGGTGCCAGACTCCAGAAGTTTGAACCAGCACTGGCTGGGTCCTGTTGAACTGAACTTCCTTGGATTGACAATCTGTTGGCTATGACGTTTGCAGGGATGCCCACGGTATTTTACTCCTTTCTGCTCCTTTTCTTTTTAAGTTTAAGTTCTTGTGTTTTATGTACATGGGTGTTTTGCCTGCATGCATGTCTGGGAACCATGTATATTCTTGGCTCCCAGAGGCAGCCAGAAGGCATCGGATCCCCAGAAACTGGAGTTAGATAGGCATTGAAACTAGGTCCTCTGCAAACGCTAGCCCAAAGATAATTTTTAGATGCATATGTATTCGTAAGCACTATATGTTCTATTTATTTATTTATTTATTTATTTATTTATTTATTTATTTATTTATTTATTTTCAAATGTATGTTTTTCCGTAAGTTATAGTTTGTCTGAAATTGGTATTATCTAGCACTTTAGGATTGTGATTTAATTATTTTCAAGGCACAAGTGTTCTAACCTTCTGCTTTAATTTATTTTGGTGGCTTAATACTAGGTTTATGTTGCCTAAGAAAACTAGGAAACTATGTGCTATGGTCTGAATGTCGTATTTCCCCTACATGTTGTCTCGGCACTGCCGTGCTAGTGTCAGGAAATGGGGCCTTTGGAGGTGATGAGGCCCTTATAGAGACCACCCCTCTGAGGCACAACAGGGAAACTCCATCTGTGAGCCAGAATGAGAACCCCCACCAGACACAACTCTGCTGGTGCCCTGGCCCGGGATTTCCCAGCCTCCCGAACCATGAAAAACAAAGGCTGTCATCTATGAGCCTCCAAAGCTGAAGACATCATGTTATTCTAAACTGAATTTACCGCAGCACCATGCCAGGATTGAAAAACAATTTTTTGATCCTATAGTCTCTTACTTTTTGCTTTATAGTGAACTAATTATATCTTCAGAGTATGGGTTACTGATTAATTTATGATAACTCTCTCCCTTGTTGTGACCAGGTGATCAAGATTTGTTTTCTTAGATTCTTGTTCACCTCTCCTACATTCTACCGTATCGCCAAACTTTGTGCTTTCCCTTTCTGTTACTGACACTACTGATGATGTTTTCATCTTTACTTATTTAACATGCATATTAGACCATACACTCTAGTGATTCCAAAATGTCTAGTAACTTTTTTGTCCTGGACAACAGCAAAAGAACCCTTGGTACACCGTAAGTACCGCCCTCGTTGCTGCTTTGGTTTACCCACATCTAGACTCAGTTTCAAACTTACTGAAGCAGAACAATTCTTTTTTGCTACTGTTTTACAATCAGCGATTTGTAAATGTTGGCTTATATTCTATCAATTCCTGGGCTTTTGCTCACTGTTTTCTGTTCTGGCTCTTTTCCTAGTGAGGAACAGTCTTTAATCAGTTCAGTATAGGTCTTTCTTGGACACTGTATTTAATCAGTTCAGTACAGGTCTTTCTTGGACACTGGATTTAATCAGTTCAGTATAGGTCTTTCTTGGATTTAACGGTGTTGTATTTCTCATCAACTTCTGGCCCAAGAAATCATTTATTTCTTTTTAAATAAATTGTCTCGTTGCAACTCTCTTTTTAGATAGTCTGTCTTTGCTGAGGGTTCATAATTTAATAGAAAGGACCCAAGGGGTCACTCGGGACCCAAATCAGAGTTAGTGACTGTTGAGTCTCTGGTCCTTGGAGAAGGACAAAAGCAGTGCCAAGAAACGTCCCTGAAAGGGGAAAATTTTTTTTTAGTTTTATGCATATTACAATTGCAAAATATATTTGGATTTTTTTTCTCCGTTAGTAGGAATGCTAGCGTGATCACACTTGGTGTGCTGACCCCTGGTGGAGTCTTCAAGCACTTATTTATGGCAGTTTCTGGGGTCAGGCTTCAACGCCTCCAGAGGCCAGACAGGTTATGTAAATATACTAGACAAGCCTGTATGTGACAATAGACTGTGGTGTCATCCGGCAAAACTGGCTACAGCTGTCTCCAGCACAGCATAGACAATCAATGTTTTTTGAAAGGTGGCAAAGCGCAGGCAGGTGAACCCCAGAGCGAGTGTTTAATTATGTCAATCACGCTGGTTTGAGTTCCACCCTGCAGTCGTACACAGAAATGCTGTGATGTGGTCACACCAGAGCTGGGCTGGAAGTTAATGATCAACATTCTTTCAAAGATGTATTCTGACTTCCAAATGTGTCATAAACTCATCAGCGCTATGGGGAGCTGGTTCAGTCAAGGAAGGTTAGGCGCGTGCTGAAGAGACCCAGCGGGAGGACCATTCTTCAAGTGAATTAATGCATTCTTTCTGTATTTTAAGCAAAAATTGCTTCCATTTTCTATATTATTCGAGGTGCTATGCAGCAGAATTATCTACTGTGAAAATCGAATGCCTTGATAATCACACTTTTCTACTTTTTGCTGTGCCTGTGGTTGTTTGTTCGTTTTGGTTGTTGTTATTTTGTTTGAGTTTGAAATAGGGTCTCACTAGGTAGCACCAGCCTTGTGGCAGCCCTTCTCTCTTGATCTCCCAAGTGATAGCATTTGAAGTGTGAGACACAATACCCAATTTCTCCTCTAATACACATTTATCATTATATATCACATAGAGCATATTCTCTGGCATACATACATATACTATGTATATATATATATATATATTAACTATAGTTGAATAAAATTAAAACCCAATTCTGATATGATATTTTTATTTGAATAATAGAATAAGAGTAGACCACATTAAAAATAGCAAAAGCAGAGGTATTATGGATGAAAGGTGTATACTTCACTGATGTTTTTAAAAAAATCAGCTTAATTGTCAAAGAACACTTACTTAACCTCTGAGCAGCAGAAATGACTTATACTTACTTCTCCAGTTCTTTTTCTAGGACAGGCGTGATGTCTAACTGCTATCTGCTTTCGTGACTCTTTGTAACCAGCATGCACGGAAAGAATGAGAATATTCCAGAGACACTTTGCCTCTTCCTTTGACTACCACTCTATTGAAACAAAGCAACCCAAGAAATTGGAATGTCCCAAGAATCTCACGCTAGGAAAAGAAAACGACTGATGACTGGGCCAGTAAGGGGTGGAATTTGTCTCCTTGAAAGAGACACAACTTGTCAGACCGTCTTGTAGAAAACACTGGATTCCCGTGGATCCCTACCCTGACTAAGACCCCTCAGCTATGTATAGCTATGCTCTCTGCTTAAAATAAATCCTGTGGGTGAATGGAAGAGATAATACTCACTGGATCTCTTTGCTCCTTTTCCCAGTGTGGCAGGCCACATGAGCGAATCTTTTTTTTTTTTTTTTTTTTTTTTTTTTTTTTTTTTTTTTTTGACTGGCCTAGTGGATACAAGTTAAGGAAGCTGGCTTATCAGGGATCCCATGGTTCATCTCGTTAAGTCCCAGGATTTCCCGCCCCCCCAGTCCTGCCTCCACTCTGCACATTTTAAGCACCACATGTCTATCCTATTCTGTGGTCTGAAATTCTTCTGAGCGGTTTGAAATTTTATTTCATTATTATAATGCTGTACTAGACCTGTTCTGAGCAGAGTAGGTTCATTCTACCTGAAAACCCACATCATCCTACCCTAACCAGAAGGAGGAGGACAAGAACAAAGAAGAAAAAGTTCTTTGAAGTTAGTTTCCCCCTTATTTTATCCTTTCTCCTATTTTCTCTGGAATTAATGTAGGCATCCAACATCTTAGACCAACACTCAATTTTTGCTATTTTTTCCTTGCTGTCTCGACTTTATTCTTCAGTTCTTTTTCTGAGTCTTTTATTTCTTTCTTTTTCTTTTTGGTTTTTCGAGATAGGGTTTCTCTGTAGCTTTGGTGCCTGTCCCAGAACTAGCTCTTGTAGACCAGGCTGGCCTCGAACTCCCAGAGATCCGCCTGCCTCTGCCTCCCGAGTGCTGGGATTAAAGGTGCGCGCCACCACCGCCCAGCTGAGTCTTTTATTTCTGCGATGGTATTTTTTATTCTAAAGGTGCATCTTTACTCTCTAGTACTTTGGGGGAGGGGCTGTTGGGCTGTGATTTGTTTTATTGTTATCATGTCTTCTTGTTGGTTCATTTATACTATGAGTTTTTCTAAAACTTTTTAACTAGAAGCCAGGATGTAGTGGTGTACACCTTTAATCCCGGCACTCAGAAGGCAGGAGGATATCCGTGAGTTTGAGGCCAGCTTGGTTTTCAAAGCGAGTTCCAGGACAGCCAGAACTGTTACACAAAGAAACCCTGTCTGGGGTGGGGTGGGGGGGGACAAAAAAACAAAACAAACAAAAAAAACCAAATTTATTTACTTGTATATATACTTTGGTTACATGTGAAAATCAGAGGACAACTTAAGGAGGTTTTTATTTATAAATAAAGTTATTTATTTATTATTTTTAGAGCAAGCCATCAAAAGTTTAAATTAGAGTACTCAACTGTTCTTTGTTTTGTTTTCTCATACAAAAGCTGTCAGGATCAAAATGGAGTCACTTGTGCCAACTCTGACTGAAAGAAGTAGTAATGCCAGAAGGCTACAAAGGAAGAAAAGTTACATATGGCTACCTAAGAACATCAGCTACCACAGAAGACTTTTCCAGAACTACAACCTTGCACAAAGGCCACCACAACCATACATAAAAATAATGCTGGCCGGGTGGTGGCACATGCCTGTGACTTCAGCTTCTTAGGAGACTGAGGCAGGGGAAGTGGAAGCTTGAAGCCAGAATGACCAGTTTAGTGAGATTCTGCCTCAAAATTTAAAAAGGCGAGAGGCGTAGCTCAATAGCATAGCACTTGGTCAGCACCTGCAAGGTGCTACGTTTGTCCAGCACTGAAAACACAAAGCAACGAGAAACCGGCTCTGAAAGGGCACGCCCCCCACCCCAACATCTACTGTTCAAAAGTGGACCAAAGAGCTGGGTGGTGGTGACACACACCTTTAATCCCAGCATTAGGGATGTAGAGGCAGGCACGTCTCTGTGAGTTCAAGGCCAGCCTGGTCTACAGAGTGAGTTGCAAGACTACAAAGAGAAACCCTGTCTTGAAAAACAAACAGATAAAAAAGCAGACAGATACGGCCTTTGTAATTGATCCTGGGAGCCCGAAAATACTGTGTGCATGTGTAGTCATCATTTTATCCTGCAGACTTTCCTCTTGCTGCATCCTCCTCGAGGATGAACGTGCTTCTAAAGCACACGTGCCACAATTGCAGTGCGATATTGTTCCCTGATGTTTTTTTAAAATCCCTTTCTTTTTTTTTTCTTTTCTTTTTTTGGTTTTTTCTAGACAGGGTTTCTCTGTAGCTTTGGTGCCTGTCCCGGAACTAGCTCTTGTAGACCAGGCTGGCCTCGAACTCCCAGAGATCTGCCTGCCTCTGCCTCCCGAGTGCTGGGATTAAAGGCGTGCGCCACCACCGCCCGGCTAAAATCTCTTTCTTTACACTATTTTTAGGTTGGTATGCATATTTAACTGTAAAAATAGAGATCCAAACAGCAGATTGGAAGCTCTGAATGTGACATTTGTTGATCGTCACCTTCATTTTCCAAGGCTCTGGTTGGGCCATGGCTTTAGGATGTTCCTGGTGTTAAAATTGTGTCTCTCATCTTGAGGGAAACCCATTCTTTTCACCCTGCTAGTGGGTGTCCACTGGCTGCCTGGATTCTGGGGGCAGGGAGATCTGTTGAGGAACATGTTGCAAGCTTCATAGTGTGTTAACTTCTGTTTACACCTTCTCCTAGCAAAATAATCTGTTCTCAACTTGTTCTGGGCCGTTTCCCTCAGTCCAGGGTCTGGGACCACTGGAGGTGGAGGAGAATCATTTAAAAGGTCCTGCAATGTTTTCCAACATGAGTATCAGCCCATTCCCTGGCTCATGGCTTAGACTTTTCTTCCATATTAATAGGTTCCTGGTAGAATTTAGAACCCAAGAGATGGGAAGGACCTATAGAGTAAGTCCAATTGCTACCTGATTTTTTCCATCGCCAGCAGGAGAAAAACACCAAGACCTGCCTGGCAGATGCTAACCGTGGTCAGAGCTCCCATATGCTTGCTTTGTCTCTGAGGGTTGTTTCAACAGGGAACAAACAGAAACGCCTTTACCCTCCTGTGTTTGTGCAATCTCAGGAGGGAAGCGAGGTTGATGCACGTGTCTGCTCAGCCGGAACGTAAGCAGGGTTCTCAGTTCATTATCTCAGATGAGCTTAAGGGCTTTGCTGAAGTGTGCCTCTTGTTGATTCAACTTCTTCTCAAAGCGAAACCTTACTTTAGTCCATGTACTAGCCGGTTTCGTGTGTCAACTTGACTCAAGCTAGTCATCAGAGAGAAAGGAGCCTCGGTTGAGGAAATGCCTCCATGAGACTCCACTGTAGTGCATTTTCTCAATTAGTGATCAACACGGAGAGCCTTGCCCATGGTGGGTAGAGCCATTCCTGGGCTGGTGGTCCTGGATTCAATAAGAAAGCAGATTGAGCAAGCCAGGGCATGTAGACCAGTAAACAGCATCCTCCATGGTTCTGCATTAGTTCCTGCCTCTGGGATCCTTCCCTGTTTGAGTTCCTATCCTGACTTCTTCCTTTGGTGATGATGAACAGTGATGTGGAAGTGTAAGCCAAATAAACCCTTTCCTCAACTTGTTTTTGGTCACGGTGTTTTGTCACAGCAACAGAAACCCTAAGACAGTCCATAAGTTTTTATCCACCAGTTTTTAGTTTTCTATTTATTATATTGTTTTCCTATCTTTTTATTCATTTTGTGGTATTTTATTACAGGCTTAAATTGAATGTTTAGTCTGTTTCCTAGTTACAATCAAAAGTATTGAATTCAGAACTTTCTTCACTGGATAGCTGTGGCCAGTTCCATAGTTATTAATAGCTAACAATTCTATTGGTATAAAATTCTAAGGAGCTTGGGAGCTGGAGAAATGGTTAAGAGCACTGCCTGTTCTTCCAAAGGTCCTGAGTTCAATTCCCAGCAACCACATGGTGGCTCACAACCATCTGTAGTGAGATCTGGTGCCCTCTTCTGGCCTGCAGGCATATATGCAGACAGAATACTGTACACATAATAAATAAATCTTAGAAGAAAAAAAATCTAAGGAGCTTATCTCTTAGGTTGTATTTTCTGAATGTTTTTGCATTTTTAGAAGAACAATGGCATCTTTCTATACAGAATTCTTATTACGTTTTTTGTTTATTATTGTGTTCCCTTGCTTCACTGCCTCCCCAAAAGTAGACTTGTGAGCATTTTACAAAAATATTACTTTTATATTGTTATCAATCTTATATTTAAAATAGTTTTAGCTTTCTGTCAACTTCATAATTACCTTAGGAAAATTATTTTTGTACCCACTGTAAATTTTAAATGGCATAAAACAATATTAAAATATTTTCTTCTGCTTTTCCACATATATGAGTCCAAGGTGTTCATCCAACACGAAGAAGAAAAGTCAGGAAATGGGAATTATTAAGATTCCTTTGTAGAAATGAAACGCAAAGATGACAGTTTTTCAGTTTCTGACATTCAGACGGGATTTTGCAGTTGAGACTATAGACAACGATGTGTGACAGTTAGCTGAAGACAAATGTCTCTGTGTCTGTTTCGTGCATCAAATGCTAGGCCTGGCCCAGAAGATTGCAGGAATTCTTCTAGAACTCACAGGGAAATCATCGTGCTTGCCAGGAGAGGATTAGCCAGTAAGGCTTGACTCCAAGGGGCAAAGAGGATTAAGCAGAACTGGTATATTAAACGCCTGCCTGCCCTTTCTGTCCCTGTGAGGATCAAGGCAAGGGACTGGGGCCTGAGACTTAGGAGAAGGTCAAAGAGATGCTGCAGTTACTCCCCTTCGAGCCACACCTCGGTGAGGAAACTAGTGTTGACATAGTGGCGAGGACTCAGTTCCCACATCGGAAGGAGTAGGAGCTGCAGACCAGTCTGGTTTAACAAAGGCACCAACCACTACTGAAGCCAAGACAGGTAGTGTAGAGGCACAACCAAGACGAAGACTGTGGTCTCAACCTGGATTAAATCCTAGAGAACACTGGGGACACTGAGCTGCACTGGACTGGCAAGAAGCAGGTAAAGTCAAGAGTGTAGCATGAAAAGTGTGACCTCCAGGCAGCTTCAGTGAAAACAGAGGAGCAGGGAGGGGCAACAAGGACCAAAGAGAGTCTAGAAAAACCAACTGTGGGTTTCTCTCTGCCAGAAGTCAGAAGCAGATATCTGCAATATGCCCAGAGGACACACGGGACTGCCACGGTTTACTGGTTTACGGCCAGTGGCACCGAAGGTCCAACTTGAGGCCAAGATAATTCTTTGAGAACCAAATGAGTCTCTGAGGATCTTCTGCTTTCTAGATCTGTTCTGGATAGCATGGTGGACAGTGGAGAGCATGGTGGACAGTGGAGAGCATGGTGGACAGTGGAGGGCACGGTGGACACTGGAGAACATGGTGGACAGTGGATAACTCGGTGGACAGTGGATAACTTGGTGGACAGTGGATGGCACGGTGGACAGTGGAGAGCATGGTGGATAGTGGAGAGCACAGTGGGCAGAACAAAAGAGGTTGTGTGAATCCTGTAGACTCCAACAGCAAGTTAAGTCAAGCTGTTACATAAAAAGTAGTTTCTAGCCAAATTGGCATAAAAATCAGTTGAACTAAAATTTAAAAGTGCTTCTAGGCTTTCTTATTAGAGAGCCTCACACATCTGAACCTGTCAAATCCTACACTCTGATTCAGTCCTTCTGGCTGGGACATGACCTTCATTTTTCTCTGTCCTCAAGAGTTCTTGCTCAAGTTTTTCAAACTTCAATTAAGATCCACACTTACTTTAGGTTGGAGGACTTCGAAGGAATTCATTTCGGAACATTGTATGCTCTTTTGTCTTCGGCGAGGACCCTTGGATTTCCTGGTCTGAAGCTCCGGGATGTCTTCACTTCCTCGGCACTGGACCGCAGTGCACTCTGAATTGGGAAGGCTACAGTCATTCCTGGGTCAGTCTGCATCTCCTCCTGTCAGCAGCTCTTTTCACGGTGCTGCTTAGCTTGCAGAATGTGTCTTCTGTTGAGAGAGGTCAAGAGAATGATTTCTAATTTGTTTCAACTTTGGAAACATCCCCACTGAGCATGTATGAAATGCTCTTAAACTTGGGGAGGCCTTTCAGTGTCTAGCGCTTGTTGCCTGGTGTTCCTATTTCAGGAACACAGAGTTTTCGTTTTGGCCTCCTGGAGTTCTTTACTCTCAAGCCATTATTTCATTTAGGGGAATATACTTTCCTATCGGTGTCTTTACTGAATTGAGACTATTTTGACAACTTTTTACTTTTCAAAGAATCTTTATTTTTGTAGTCAGAGCCTTTTCCCTGACAATATTGGCTTATTGTTCCAATATCCCTGAATCAATGAGTCTGAAACACAGTTTTTAAATACTGTGCCATTGTTCTCTGGTTTCTGAGTTAATTCTGTCCTGGAGCCACTTGCTGACTATTTAGTTTGCCATTGTTTTCTGGCTAATCCTGCTCAGTGGATCGTATCTGTCCCCATCCCCACCTAGGATGGTAGAATATACGGTATTATAGGAGACACGGGCTTTGGAATGTCCGTGGTGGTCAGACTGCAGCAGCTCTTGCTTTCGTTTTATGCCAGGCAAGGAAATGTGCCTTCTGCCTTTTGAGCTGAACTGGCAGCAGTCTTTTGTTTTGTTTTGTTTTGTTTTGTTTTGTTTTCCAGACTCTGGATGTCCTGGAACTCGCTCTGTAGACCAGTCTGGCCTTGAACTCAGAGATCCACTTGCCTCTGCCTCCCAAATTCTGGCCACTGTAACCTTTTGTAGGCTTAGGAAGGTGGTATGTGTTTTTTTTTTTTTTTTCTTTTCCCATGATGGCTGGAGGGAAATCACCTAGTAAGGAATCTGTCTTCTACAAAATGACTGACAGAAACTATGTCAGCCCTATTTGTCTCATGCAAGTACACGCTTATGACTGCGGGTTAGAAGTGGAACCTAGTTCTTCTCATTTTACAAAATTGGGAGCTTTCTTTCTACACTAGCTGATATACATGGCTGAAGGGCCAGGAGAGGGAGGAGCCCACATAGTAGGTCCTTAGGCTGATACACACACACACACACACACACACACACACACACACACACTTACATGATAATACCATGTGGATCCTAGGGTTATAGATCAGGTCATCAAGTTTAGCGAGTTGTCTATTATCTGTTGATAATCACTGGCCTTCTTGGTGCTTAGACAGGGTCTCAATATTTCTGTCAGTCTGGCCTTGAACTGACAGAAATCTGCCTACCTCTGCCTCCCAAGTGTTGGGATTAAAGGCATGTGCCTCCACATCTGGCCCCCATTATTTAATTAAATTTTTTCCTTTGCTTTTATTGTAACCTCCTTTGTGGTTTTGTTCAGAGTTAGTGTATTCCTTAACATGGTTGTGAAAGCCTCTTCATGTATGTAGGGGATTTTTGACAGCTACCACTAAACAAATCTAGATCTACTTCAATTCTTCTTATTGCTTTTGTCTTTTCAAATGCAAAGATAAGTTGTCATATACATTTCATGAGCACCAAAATAATAAGGTATAAAAATTATACTCTCAACCTTAACATTCATTTTCTAGTGGTCAAATACTTTTAGGTAGCCTTCTTTAAGTGACATGGACAGCTACAGTAAAGGGTAGCCTTCATTTTTTAAATACTACATTGTGTGTGTGTGTGTGTGTGTGAGTGTGTGTGTGTGTGTAAAACTGTGAACACATGCCTTGTGGGACATAACGGAAGGAGAGCACAGACTCCCATAAGTTGGCTTCCACCTTGCACACCGGCACATAAATAAAGCAAATATCCCATTTGTGCACAGAAGAGATTTGCAAACCGAGAGCTACAAGTCCTATCAGAAAACAGTTGTTCTACCTGAGATGAGTGAGGAGTCAGGACTTAACAAGAAAAGGGGAGCAGAGTATACTCAGCTTAGCTGATTTTCTGGAAAGCTGGTAAAGTCCAGCTATTGGAAAGTTGGTACTAATCAGGACAGTGATAAAATTTGAAAGTGTAAATCCTGGTAACTGAACTCAGATAATCAGACATGGTAGCAAGCTTCATTGTCCTCTGAAGCATCTTTCTGGTCCAAGGGTGGTCTTTTAATAGGTCCTAGATAATACTTCCTGTTATAAAGCAATTGGTGCAAAGAAACTAATCAATGTGAAGGGAAAGAATGGAATCTACATCTCTCTTGATGTTATGCTAATCAACACATAACACATTATTAAGCAGAAGCTGTTAAATCCCTCAGGTTCCCATTTGAAACAATAACAATAAAGCTTGACCTTATTTTAATGTTTATTTTTCACCAGTATAATACACTACATAATGGCTTCCCCAGAATGCTTATATATCAATCCCCAGAGCACGTGGCTACTCCGCAGCTGTGACTAATTTAAATAATCCTGAGCAGGGAGAGTATCCCAAGTTACCTAGTTGGGGCTGACATACTATCCTGGGGCTCTTCAAAGAGGACACAGGAAGGGTAGGAGTCAGAGAGAAAGGTGCCATAGAAGGAGAGAAAGATGCTACATGGCTGCAGGAAGAGTCTGAGGCAAGAGAGGCTGGAGAGTGTAGAAAAGCCAGTGAAGAAAAAGGCAAGAACCCTCCCCCTTGTGCCTCCAAATGTACAACAAAGTGAAGACAATTGGGGTAGTAACTTTCACGTGGGATACACTGAAAATTAGAAAAAACAATAACAAGAGGGGTTTGTGTGGGTCTCGTCCATCCAGGGACTCAGGACACTACCTAGGAGACCTGGGTTTTTATGTAGGAAGTAACTGATACTTAACTGTAGGAACAAATATATCAAATAAATTAATTATAAGTTCATATATACGTATATTTTTATAACTGGTGTTATAAAAATATATTTCTGCTAAAATCAAGACATGGAAATATTTATGGCTCTTTATATGTCAGAGTTTCAGCAAGAACCTCTAATCAATGAGGGAACCAAAGTGGCTAAGGTGCCCGGGGGGTGGGCTACGTTTGGAGTGGTACACTTTAGACTTCCAAGTTCTCTTATTTATGATGAGAATGTTTTAACTTGTTCCTGTGGTTATGACAAAATGCCATTAACTGGCAAATTTACAAACAACAGAAATGTATTTGCTGAGGTTCTTGACGGCAGGGAGAACGAGGTCATGGTACAGGCAGGTGTGGCATCTGGAGAGAACTCACAGGAGGCTTCACACATGGCATTTCCTTGTTGTGTGCTTTACAGGTTCTGCCCTCATAACTTAACCCGTTTTTCAAAGGCTTCAGCAATGCAAACATCGTGGGGATGAGGCTTCCACAGGAATTTCTAGAGAAGACAAATGCAGTAGGATGGCTATATCCTGTGGGCACACATTTCCTGTAAAGGAGCTGCTTCTGCTAGGATGCTTCAGCTTAGCTGGAAACAGGACGCACTCGTAGGACTGGAAGTAAAACAGGAATAATAAGGGACAAAGACTGAGAAAATCTTCACGTATGAAAGGAAATTCTCATGGGAGAGTTAAAGCCAAAAGTGATGGGGGTGGGAAGCTATGAAGGTCACAAAATATGAACCACATAAGGTCCAGCTTTCTAAGACAACAACAGAGCTCTCCCTCTGCATTCCTATTATTCCACCTTCGGTCTTGTATGTCTCCCAGACACTACTGTTTGAGTTGTCTTCTTTGTCAACTGACTCTACAAAACCTCCTCTCTTATTTGCTATACAGTCTAGCAAAGATGTTCTTTGCCCAGAGTTTTATTTCCTCCTGTCCACATTTAGCTTTCAGCCTATATACTACCTCTTCCAAAAGGACTTCCTACCATAGATGCCATTCTAATCTACTCCTGCCACTCTTCCATGTCCTTTGCACCACTCCTTCAGAAAACATACTCTTAGGTACTTCTTGCCATGTTTGCTGTGTTCACTGTTTTACTCTCCATAAAGGCTGTTCTGTAATGCTAAGCTCTTTCCTGTTCTACTCACTGAACTTCCCAGTTCTTAAAACAACAGTAGCATACTAAAGACATACAAAGAAACATCGGGAGATATGTCGGTATCTTAAGCTTTTTCCACTGACAATAACTGATGCGTCTAGTGAGAACTACACAAAACCCTAAGGTTATTTTATTATATTTAGATATGTTCTTGTATCCCTGATCTCTCCAAGACCTTTATCATGAAGAGGTGTTGGATTTTGTCAAATATTTTTCAGCATCTAATGAAATGATCATTATCTTTTTCCTTTCAGTTTATTTATATGATGGATTATGATAGAATTTCATATGTTGAACCATCCCTGCATCTCTGGGATGAAGCCAATTGATCATGGTGGATTATTTTTTTGATGTGTTTTCTTGGATTTTGTTTGCCAGTATTTTATTATTTTTTGCACCCATGTTCATGAGTGAAATTGGTCTGTAATTCTCTTTCTTGATTGAGTCTGTGTGGTTTTGGTATCAGGGTAACTATAGCTTCATAGAAAGAGTTTGGCAATGTTCCTTCTGTTTTTATTATGTGGAACACTTTGAGGAGTATATCTCCTCTTGGAAGTTCTGGTAGAATTCTGCACTAAAACCATCCAGGACTGGGTTTTTTTTTTGGTTGGGAATTTTTTGATGCTAGCTTCTATTTCCTTGAAGTTTATAGGTTTATTTAAGTTGTTTACCTAGTCTTGATTTACTTTTGGTATATGGTATCTCCCCAGAAAATTGTCTCTTTTTTTTTTTAACATTTCCCAATTTTGTGGAGTGCAGGTTTTTTTTAAATTATGATCTAATGATTCTCTGAATTTCCTCAGTGTCTGTTGTTATGTCGCCCATTTCATTTCTGATTTTATTAATTTGAATGTTCTCTCTCTGCCTTTTTATTAGTTTGGATAAGGGTTTGTCTATCTTGTTGATTTTCTCAAAGAACCAGCTCTTTGTCTCATTGATTCTTTGTATTGTTTTCTTTGTTTCTATTTTGTTATTTTCGTTCCTTGATTTGATTATTTCCTATCTTTTATTCCTCCTGGGTGAGTCTGCTTCTTTTTGTTCTAGAGCTTTCAGGTGTGCTGTTAAGTCATTAATGTGAGATTTCTCCACTTTCTTTATGTAGGGACTCAGTGCTATGAACTTTCCTTTTGGCACTGCTTTCATAGTGCCCCATAGGTTTGGGTATGTTGTGCCTTCATTTTTGTTGAATTCTAGGAAGTCTGTAATTTCTTTATTTCTTCCTTGGTTCAATAGTTCACTGTTCAATTTCCATGAGTTTGTAGGCTTTCTGCAATAAGTGTTATTGTTGAATTCTAACTTTAAACCATGGTGATCTGATAAAACACAGAGAGTTACTCCAATTTTTTTTTTTTTTTTTTTTTTTTTTTTTTTGGTATCTGTGGAGGCTTGCTTTGTTCCCAAGTATGTGGTCAATTTTAGAGAAGGTTCCATGAGGTGCTGAGAAGAAGGTATATTCTTTTGTGTTTGGGTGAAATGTTCTGTAGATGTCTGCTAAGTCCATTTGAGTCATGGCATCTGTTATTTTTCTTATTTCTCTGTTAAGTTTCTGTCTGGTGGACTTGTCCATTGGCAAGAGTGGAGTGTTGAAGTCTCCTACCATTAGTGTATGGGGTTTGATGTGTGATTTAAGTTTTAGTAGTATTTCTTTTACATATGTGGCTGCTCTTGTATTAGGGGCATAGATGTTCAGGATTGAGAATTCATCTTGATGGATTGTTCCTGTTATGAGTATAAAGTGTCCTTCTCCATGTCTTCTGATTGATATTAGTTTGAAATCTATTTTGTTAGATATTAGGATAGCTACACCTGCTTGTTTCTTAGGGCTATTTGATTGGAAAACCTTTTCCCAACCCTTTACTCTGAGGTAGTATCTGTCTTTGAGGTTGAAGTGTGTTTCTTGTATACAGCAGAAGGCTGGATCCTGTTATCATATCCAGTCTCTTAGCCTGTGTCTTTATAGATGAATTGAGCCCATTGATATTAAAAGATATTAACGACCAGTAGTTGTTATTTACTGTTATTTTTTGGTAGTAGTGTCTTGTGTGTTTTCCTTCTTTGGGTTTTGCAGGTAGGAGGTTATCAGTTGTCTGTGTTTTTGTAGGTGCAGTTAGCTTCTTTGGGTTGGGGTTTTCCTTCTAGTAATTTCTGTAGGGCTGGGTTTGTGGATACATATTGTTTAAATTTGGCATTGTCATGGAATATCTTGTTTTCTCCATCGATGGTAATTCAAAGCTTTGCTGGGTATAGTTGTCTGGGCTTGCATCCGTGGTCTTTTAGTGTCTACAGCACATGTGCCCAGGACCTTCTGACTTTCATAGTTTCCATTAAGAAGTCAGGTGTAATTCTGATAGGTCTACCATTATATATTACTTGACCTTTTTCCTTTGTAGCTCTCAATATTCTTTCTTTATTCTGTATGTTTAGTGTTTTGATTATTATGTGGCGAGAGGGCTGGTTTTTTTTTTGGGGGGGGGGGATCCAGTCTATTTGGTGTTCTGTGTTTCTTGTATCTTCATAGGCATATACTTCTTTAGGCTGAGAAAGTTTTCTTCTATAATTTTGTTGAATATATTTTCTGTGCCTTTGAGCTGGAGCTCTTCTTCTTCTATCCCTATTATTCATAGGTTTGGTCTTTTCATGATGTTCCAGATTTCCTGGATGTTTTGTCTTAAGAATTTCTTAGATTTAATGTTTTCTTTGACTGGTGAACCTATTTCCTCTATAGTATCTTCAACACCTGAGATTCTTTCTTCTATCTCTTGTATTCTGTTGGTTATGTTTGCGTCTGTAGTTCCTTTTTACCCAAAATTTCCATGTCCTGAATTCCCTCAGTTTGTGTTTTCTTTATTGCCTCTATTTCAGTCCTAAGTTTTGAACTGTTTGCTTCACCTATTTTTTTCTTGGTTTTCTTTGAGGGTTTTATTAAATTTCTTCCAATTTTTTATTTGTCTTTTCCTCCATTTAAGGAAGTTTTTCATTTCTTTTTTAAACATCTCCATCATTTTCATAAAGTTACATTTAAGTCAATTTCTTCTGGCTTAGTAAGATCAAGTCTTCCTGTTGTGTGACCACTGGGTTCTGGTGTTACCATGTTGCTTTTTAGGTTGTTGGATGAATTCTTGCACTGGTGCATACCATCTCTTCTTTCAAATGAGACCAGCAGTGTTTTCACATCTTGGTCCAATCCTTGCAGTGACTATCTGAATCTTTGGGAATTGTCCTTGGTCTGCTCTGTACTGTCAATGTCTGTGTCTCAGGGAGCCGCTGAAGTCTCTCTCAGCCTGTTCTGGTTTTCTCTCCTGGTTCACTCTCTTGGTTCCCTCAGTGTTGTAGCAAGCTGTGTTTCAGAGTTCCACCGAGGTTGCAGGAGGATAGGCGAGTTTGGGGGCGGGATAGGGCTAGTAGCGTGCAGGGTCTGGAAGATGGTGGTGGGTACTGGGGCAGCCTAATTTCAAAAAAAAAAAAAACCCTCCTGCTGGTTGGCTAGAGAAGCCACATAAGTTGGGGAGGAGCCCGGGGTTTTGTCCCACTGTGGAAGTCCTAGAGAGTGAGGTATCGGGCCGCGTGGCTGTTCATTTAGCTTAGTCCTGTCAGTATTTCAGCAGGCTGTGTTTCAGAGTTCCACTGAGGTTGTAGGATAGACAAGTTTAGGGGTGTGATGGGGCTAGTAGCTTACAGGGTCCCATTGCTGGATATTCTATACTGTTTATTACCACAGGGCTGCAGTGCTCATGATGAAGGCCCCAAGTGGAGGCATGTGCCTGCTACTGTGGTTTTAATGAAGAACATCCTCCACAGGCTCAGGTGTTTGAACATGTGGCTTGGTGAAAGTGGTGTTGTTTGTGGTTTATGGATGCTTATAGTGTTTCTCAATCCTCTGCAACTTTAAGCCCTTATTAATTCTTTTTATCTGCACATCACTTTCAGTAATGGTGCTTTATCACAGCAACAAAAAGTAATGGAGACAGCGAATAATCTTCTTTGTTCTGTCAATGGGATGAATGGCTCCTCACAGCCAACAGCCAGATGGGCCACTGTAGTCAGTAACTCTGACCCAGAAATAAATCTTTAAAGAAAACCCATAGCTAGAGAAAGCTATACTTTGTTGGCACCTATTGCTGGAGGAACTGCCTGATGCCAACAGAGCTGGAACCTGACCAGAAGTTCTCCTTGCTTCCTTGTGTGGCTTCTATGTGCCTTCCACTAACAAAGCTGGATGTCAGGTTAGCAGGCAAGAGACTGTCCTCAAGAGTGCAGGTGACCAGCACACTCGGAGGAAAGTAAGGCATCATGGGTGTGCAATGCCTTGGAATATTCTTCCAGCACTTGGACTTTAAATGACACCCACACAGTGATGATTCCTATAACTGCACTTCCAGTCCATTCCCTTTCCCCAGGCCCCAGGAGCACAGTACAGTAGTCAGTAGACTCTGACTGCAGACATGGCAAGGCTCCACACTGACCTCTTGATTCCCCTCTCTCAAAATGATCAATTTCCCCATGTATTTAAAACTACTCCAAAAGAAAGTTTACTAAAAGTAAACAAGTGGGGGCTGGAGAGACGGCTCAGTGTTTAAGAGCACTGACTACTCTTCAGACCCACATGGCAGCTCACAACTGTCTGTAACTCCAGTTCCAGGGGACTGGACATAGGCATTCATGCAGGCAGAACACTAGTGCATGTTAAATAAAAATATACTTAAAAATCAATAATAAATACACGCAAAGAGAAATTAAATAAAATCACTTAAAACATACTAAAAAGAACGTGGCAAACTTGATTACAGCCTCTAACACCAAAAGCCTTTAAGTGACATCTTTCTTTCCCACATTCCAGGTACTGTTGGGCAAAGCCCATGGTCTCACAATAGGCACTTCTTAACCTGATCCCAACAGTGATCTGCCTTCAGCTAGAGATTGTGGCAATAGCTATGCCCAGGTAAACAATGGTCTGTGGCACTCTGCTTAAAACCCCTGCCGTGGAGTAAAAGCTGCAGTCGTCCTTGTGGACTTCACAGCCTTGTACTTTGGAGTACCTCCCTGTTGTCAGCTCATCCAGCCCCCTTTTTGTATTCTGCACCTGGGATGCCGACCTCCCCTAGTCCTCTCCAGATGAGGCATTGGCCCATCTTCTTTCACTGCCACAACTTTCTTACTTATACCTGACCTAACTTGAAGGCTCCCCAAAGCATCACCTTTTCATTAAGACTTACTCTTGCCAGGCGGTGGCGGCGCACGCCTTTAATCCCAGCACTCGGGAGGCAGAGGCAGGCGGATCTCTGTGAGTTC
>NC_022030.1:50825144-50834211 GCF_000317375.1 Microtus ochrogaster | reverse complement strand
AAAAAAAAAAAAAAAACTTACTCTTGCCATCTTGTTGGAAGTGACAGCTTACCCTTTCCACCATGCAGTTCCTCCTCATTCCCTTGAGCTCTTCATTTGCCATCACAGCATGTCCACAAAACCCTAACTCCACCCATGTCATTCATTCTTCTCAGCATGCTCCTCTTGTTCAAGTATTTTTTATTTTATTTTATGGCCTGTTTTGTTCCCTGTTGAGTTCCAGTTCCTAAATTCTATCTAATACATAGAGTGCCAAAGTGCCAAGTAGGGTAAAATGAATTCTATGGAAAATAAAATGTTAGTGTGATTTATATTCCATTACACTCATATCCTTTAAAATTAGGCTATGTAAAGCACACAAATCAAGTAACAGATTGGAGATAATTGTTTTACAACATCCCAGTTACACCACACTATTATACCACCACAGAGGCAACTTCCAAAAAGTTTTTGTATGCACTGTCTTGAACAAGTAAAGCATGAACTAAAACTTGATGAGAATCACCTGTACTCTGTGTCTTCTTTTGACTTCACTCCTTTTTACAGTCCCTTTTAAATCTAGACTGAACTTTTTTTTTTAAAGTTAGATTCAACCCTAGTGCGACTATTTAGTTACATAGTTGCCTAAAAATGGGATATCAGAAATTATGACAGGAATATGTCATATCAACCTCTGGTTGCAATGGATAAATCGAACACTTTTTGTAAAGATGAAGATATATTCATACACTTTTGGTACACTTTTTTTTTAAGCAAGTGAAGTATAAAATTTGATACAAATAACAAGGGAAATTAACTTACATAATTCCTTAGTAAGTTTACTATAGAGTTCCAGGTATGTGGGTTTGTATGTTTGTACACATTTGGGGGGGGGGTAGTAGAATTCGTTGGTATTTCATAATGGTTTCTTAAGAAGAAAAAAAAACTAGGGTTTAAGGTCATTTTATTAGTCTGATATCCAATCAACTGTATATGTAATACGACACAGCAAAAAAAATCCTCTGCCTATCAGTTATCTACTAACTTTTAAGATCTGTTCTCTAATCAAGCATATACAAATTCACCCAGACCCATGTACCCCAGTACATAGACATGCATGTTCAAAAGCACTGACACAAAACTGGTATAATTGTTTTTTAACTATTTTAATGCCTCATAATTTGGTGATGATTGTACAAAGCAGGGAAAAAGGAAGTTACACTAGCTTAAAAATAAAGGGCACCTTAATCTTTAGTTAATAATTTCTAAGTGAATAGGTCAGTTGATCAGAGTATTATATAGTGATGTTAATGAGCAGTTTAGGTTCAGATGCAGGATTACTAACTTTACAGAAGTGGGGGCACCCAACCTATTTATCATCACTTATTTATCATCACAATGCTTAGGCATGCATGGGCAGCCTGTTTATGGTAGTTCTCCAGCTGGAAAAGGTAGGACGCATAGGAAGTGAGCAGTTACTGCAAACTGACGGGCAGGTACCGTACTAAGAACTGTTTAAGTGAGAGCATGCCACCTGCTCCTTAGTAAATCAAAGCTTCAATCTTCTAGACGAGGTCACAGATGAAAAATAACCTCCCATGAGAATTGCAATGTACTTGCCCTCAACTGCCACTGGATCCTGAGGCTAGAGAATGGAGTCATGAGTAAATCAACAATAGGCTGTGTTTTCATGTACGCTGAGAACAACACCGTCTACTTAGTAGTCTATGAAGGAGAGGTACATCTAGACAACAGTAGGGACTGGAAGGTGGTGTTAAAGCTGGGGAGTCTTTGATTCTTTAACCTTGAAAACTGATTTTAAAGACTTGTAGGTTTTATATGCTTAAATTATGCAATATATGGTGCCAATTTGATGAGGGAGCTAATATGTATTTAACTTTTTACTGGATAATTCTATGAATGCTCATTACTGAAAAATAACCCAAAACTTACACTGGGGAATTAGGGAATCAATAGTATGACATTCTTCTGGATTATGTAGACACTCTTCAAACCGAAGGCTAAAAATAGAATCCCTTCAAGTTATCTTGATTGTTAATGGCCAGGTCAATGGTTTACACTTATGATCATAATTTCCAAAATTGACTATACAAATTTCAATTTCTGCTACCCAGACTAGGTCACTACATAACCCATGGTTCTAGTAGAACAAATTCCAAGCCTATTCAGTAAGCACTTTTTATTTAGCCACCTAACACTGCTACCTAAATATGGACTAGAAGTCACTAAGCTGAATTTCTAAGCTCACTTTCTTTTAGTGACAGTGCTTAATTCAGACATCATAGTTGTCTCTCTACTGTAGAGGTGCCATGACTGACATTACTCTCCCAATGAGAACTTAGCTGTGACTAATGTGACGTGACGATCCCATTTTGTTATTAAAGGGTCTCGGAACTTGCTCATCACATGAATATTGTTACCTAATTAATGAAACTGGTAGTTTAACACAAATAACCTAAACAATGGTTCCCAAACATAGCTGTCCCAGAGCCTCACCTTGCACCTATAAATGTACTGTCTTCAGATGGGCAACTCCCCCATCCTAAGCTTCCCTTGGATGCTGGTGAGCAATTTGGGTAAAAATTTAGGTACTCTTCTCGAGCATTTAGTTTGTGGAAGTCTTCTCTAACCTTAGTAACAACCAATAAATCTTCACTCCCTTGAAATGGACTGTTCCTTTAATGGGCTCAATTCAGCTTAATATGGGCACTTTCTAACAAACAGGAATACATTTTTTTTTTTTTTGCTTAAAAATAGCTTTTTTAAGGAATATTGTAAAAACATTTTGTGGGCAACCTCTGAAACTAGACCAAGATCTTCGCCAGGCTCTCCAGCACCCCTTTCATTTAAACATCACAGTTGCAATGTCTTGTTTTATTACACACATGCTGTGCCTCTTGCTGCATCAGAACACACTCAAATTGTCTTTACCTCACTCCATACCATGCTCTTTAGCTAAACTTCTCACTCTTGTTTCATCTCTATCTTTAAAACATCAGGTCAGTAGTTACTTCACAAATCTAGGCTACTGGATAGAAAATTAACTCCATAGGTATTGAGATCTGACATTGAGCTCTCTCTCTTTTCTTTTTTACAAACAATAGTAAATATATATCAAGATGCACACTACAATCTTATATGCATGCTGTTTCAGTATCAAGGCACTATAAGTCAACACAAACTTTTACCAAAATATGACAAGAAAAATCTGTAAAATCCAAATTCAACTTGTACATATCACTGATTCCTGGAGACGGAACATGAACAATTATTAAAAACACAGGCTTTAGAATGAACACAGGCTTTAGAGCAAAACTTGTATAGAAATTCTAGCACTACACTTAGTGGGATTTTGTACACATCTCTTTTTCCAGACTCTTGTTTTTCTGGTTTTAATCAGCAAAAGAAACTGGGTCCTAGAAATTGCAGTGATGTAAGCAGCAAGTTTGTGCATTCATCTTTTAATACATGTAAATCACCACATGGTTGGCACACTTCATTTCCATAAAATTCTGCACCATACACGCTAATTGTAGTAAGATCATTTACCCTATTCCCAGGGAGGGGGGACTACTTTAGAAGAAATTTTCACTGAAACTAAAACAAGCTTCATTAAGTAGATTGTGACAAGATTATAAATGATATGAAAATAACATTTACCATCAATTTACAGCCATGCACTTCAAAATTTTTAAAAGGTAATATATTCTACCTTCAGATGGCCTTCAGAATTAAAACACAAGGAAGATGAAAAAAGAACAAGGCTCCGAGCTAGGAAGTAATAAAAATGGTATACTGAATAGAATTTTAGAGCCAACAAGGTCTCTATACTGTTCACTTACACAAGGGCATACTTGGTAATTACCAGTTGTATTATATGTACCAAACAAACCTCCTAAATTGGTACTTGAAGGTAACACCTTAAGTTTTCCAGGTAAACTGTCTACATGCTTTTGTTGATGCCGGAGTGAATTTTGCTGCACAAATTTTAATTTAGGAAGCTCAATGCTTCTAAGACCTGCCACACTTGGGGCTTAGAGTGCCATATCCCCCACAACAGATCCTGTTAAAGCATTCATTCAGAAATCACAACAGGGAAAAAAATTTGGAGAATCACAATCTTGGCACTGCAAGAACTACGTACATTAAAGTTTTATGCTATGTGAGTTGTAAACTTTATTAGAATGTAGAAACTTGATTTCATTAACTAGAAACACCGCACACAATACTAGGAGCTTCTTGTGTACTAAAGTCTAACACTTCAAGGCATTTCAGCACAGCACTTAGGAACAAGTTAGACGCAACTATCAAGAATGAAATTACTTACGTCAAGTTACAAATGTGCTATTTAAATATTTTGCTCAAGTTCTCCCAAGAGCTAGCTTCATGACCAGTTATTATATTGCCATTTTGGGTCCTATACCTTCTAGATTTGGTATATAAAAAAAACATGCAATAAGGAATTTGTAAAATATAATCACTTACCTTGTAACCCCCACACTTAATTCTTGTAACTAAGAATTTGAGTTTATTTTCCTTTAAATGGACATTTTCCAAAATAGTAGCCATCATTAGCTTGCTTCTGTTCTGATGTTGGCATCAGTAAATATTGGCCAACAAAAACATGCACAATTTTACTGAGATACATTTCCACGTTACATCCATTGCTTCATGCAAATGAAGTACAGTGACAGATTTAAATGGAAACCCACATCCATTTCACGGGACATAAACAAGCTCCAGTCTTAGCTTAGAATTAAACTAAGGTCCAAATTTTGGCTTAGGCATTTTTAAGCAGCTACCTTGAACAACACTGGTATAATGGTTATGTCAAATGATATGACAACTAAATGAACAACAAACTGTTCCCACAAGTCACCTGTGACTTGACCATTTCTGCTCTTGTGACTAGAAATGATTTATAATTTCATTTACACTGCCCCCTTTCTTACATTTTCCATTATCAATAGAACACAAAAATAGTTACCAAATAAAGTGCCACACACGGTGTAACATTTTACAAATAATACACAGAGGCTTTCCTTCGAAGACTGCAAGAACCTTATGTTGTGTAAAGCATAACATAAATAATTAGGCTACTTTCAAAGGATAGCAGAGAGACAAGGGCAAAATCTTATATTATTTGTTTAAAGTGAATACTCAAAAATTGAACCCAAAGAAACACTGTATAGACTTAACAAAAAAACATTAATACCCAAGTAGCGGAATTAGGTATTCAGAAGCCTAAGTTGTCAGTCAGGATACTAGTTTTAGGAAATGTACACATTATTTATAAGAGCACTGGTTCTTAGCTAAGTCTCCCCATCCATCCAGCATATTGAGAAAACAGAAGCCAACAATGCTTCACTGTTCAAGATTTCCAGGTTTTGAAATGGTGCCTCCCTGCCCAGTACTTACAATGCCCCATATATGCATCCCTTCAATTCCCTGGTTAAATTCACTGACATAAAGAATCCTTGCAATCATAACCATTTTCTTTTTATTTTGTAAGGCTGTTTCCTAATTGTAATAAATTTTCAATTTTTAAACTGACAATTTAAAAATAAATTGCTGTCCTCATGAAAAACGACAGCAAAGAATTACAACACAACATTTAATGAACAGAGGTGACATCATTTTTGTAGCTGGAAAAATTATCCATCTTCCCTAAAATTCGAGTCACAAAAAATTTAGTCACATTATTTTTTCAAAACATTAAAAGTAGATAAAAATGTCAATGACCTATTGCTGAGGAGAAACATCAAAATGAATCACAAGAATTTGGTAAGGTAGCAGAAGCAGCATTCCCCAGCAAATCTACTTTAACCCAGAAGCAAGCATCTAGAAGCACAAGTATCAAATCTTTATGTCCCTACACATATGCTAGACCTGATCTGCACAGCCATACTGAAGATGACATCAATGAGCTAGTACTTTGTTTTTAATGTCTGACTTAGGAGACTTCATAACAGAAGCTTTCATAGCCTCCTCAATTGCTGACAACCAGCACTGTCCTCACTTTCAAAGTGTTAAAGAGCAGCTTTCTTAGTTAAAATTCCAACTATACGAGAAAGCAACTCTTCAGCGTTCTGTGGTACCTGTGCAAGCACAGCAATGTCCATATTGATAACATCTTCACTGTCTCATGAAAAGGTGGGAAACATGTAGAAACCAAGATCATAAGGCTTAAATTGTACAGCACAGATAAAAGCAATTTAAATGAAATAAAAACATATTTGCAGGCCTAAAAGGGAAATTATAATCCAAGACGCATGGGGAAAATATTTATGTGGAGTTTTTAATCCATATTAGAATTCAGTTACTGTAACTTCACCATCAACGTAAACAGAAACCATCTTCTGAGACATACATTCTAATAAGCATAGCAACAGTATTGATGTTCAATGGGGAGTTGGTTACTTGAACTCAGTAACATTTCATTTTTCTGACAGAAATCTACAGTGGTTTCCCCCAATTACATATCTAAAACATTACCTTGTAAGAGAAAAAAAAAGATATTAAATAAAATGCAAGATAAAAATACTGACGTTAAAGCAAACTATAATCCTTGGCAGATAAATTGGGTAGGAAACAACTTCAGTGATGGTTGGAAGCACAGAGCAATGGACACAAATCTCCAGCACAAAGCACATCTCTGGAAACATGAAAATGACTCTTCAGAGGACAACGGAGAGCTAAATACCCAAGAATCATCACATTTGAAAAATATTGCTTAACACTTTCCAAAACACAGCTGCAAGAACTAAAGACTTCAAACTACCAAGTGAATCTATTTATTGCAATTTTAGGTAGCATTTTGAAATAATTAATGGTGTACCAGTATCACCAAAATATATATATTTAAACTGTGTTTGTGTGTGTGTGTGTGTGTGTGTGTGAGAGAGAGAGAGAGATAAATAGATAGATATGGGGGCTAAGTTATTTATAAACAAAGGGTAGAATGTATGTGCTTTTCAAAGGGACTGAATTAAATATAACCAGCTGCCACCTTTGTGCTCTGACATACTTGAGTTAGTGTGTATGTGAATACTAAATTCGTTTTTGTCTACAATAAATGAAATAAAACACCACCCTATACAATCCACTATTAGCAGTAAGTACAACAGCAAAAAATTATTGTACAATTTATACATACTAAAATATTTTCTTTCTCTAGAAATAACTCAGAGCAAAACCTAGTCATCTTAGAACTTAATTTGGAAAACCTCAAATTACAATAGGGACAAAACAACTCAGGGTGTGTACTCATGTCCAAACAAAGGTTCTTGGTCATAAGGCTGGAAGATTAATAAGTGCATGTGGTAGGATAAAGCATGCGCCAATTGTATGCGTGGGTCTTTGTATATTTATCAAACCTTTAAACAATACCACCTAAGGAAATGTCACAAGCAGAGCAAGAAAACTGGGAACTTTGTATGTCTTTTGCCATTTTTGCTACCCAACTTACACAATGCGCAAAGTGCTAATAAGCAACACTACAGAAACACATTTACATCAACACTGAAGACCTGGGGAAATGAAATCCAACAATTTTATTTTAATGAGCTGTGTTTTCTAAATTTGTTTTATTTTTTTCCTGTTTTCATACAATATTGAAAACAAAACGCGGCACATTCACATTTTCCCGAGGAACTGTAAAGATGATCTCTACAGGGATAACGTTGGAAAGCCTGAAGCTCAATCAACTGATGTTGAAAACTCTCAGAGGGAGGAGAGGCTTGATCTGAGTGGTCTATAACATGTACTGCAATTTAACAGAAGAGATGGTCGTCTTAATAGTAATGATTTAAAAGAACTTCCCAGTCCATGCGAAGAGTACAGTCCAAGAATAAATCAAATTTCTGAATGCATTTTATGCTACGTATGTGTATACTTTGCGATCCTCAGGGGTTCGTGCCAAATATTCTCTCTCAATAAGTCCTTCAATACGTTTCTTAATAACAACTGGACTTGGTAAGAATCGAGCCTTCAACTGTTGAGTTACCTAAAAAGAGAAGGTACAAACTAATTTTTAACTAAAACACTTCTACATAAACACATAAAAACCCTCTTCTACTAGAGCTGACATGCCATTTTAAAGCTAAGATCAAGATTTAGTGACTGTACAACTAAATTAGACAATATAGACGCACCAGGCACGATGACTAACATCTATAATCACAGCAATAGGGAACATAAGGTAAGAGTACTCTGCATCAACCTAACAGATAAAATGACTGAAACAAAAAAAAGCACAAGGAAAAACTTTACTTGAAAATGTTATAGATGGTTAGAACACACTGCCATGTGTCAAAATGTGAACGATAAAGAAGATTAGTTGGATTTCACTAATCTGATAATATACCAGCATAAAGTGTAATCATTTTGATGATGGTATTACTAACTTCTGGGTTATTTTCCCAGCTTACAGAACCTGGGTAGCACAGTATGTGATGTACAACACAAGCTCTGGATCCAAGTTGCCTGGGTTCAAATTCCTGATTCATATTCGTCCAGCTCTGGGATCTCAGAGATGAGTTAATGGATAAAATAACTTACAGCAATGGCTGCCAATACTACGAACAACTGTCATCATTTGTTCCAGCTTCAGTCAGATCCTAAACATGGTGCTTCCAGTAATAAATTAACTGTAGCACCCAGTCTACTGCTATCAACCATTGTGTATGTATATAAAGTACATAAATATACTTGTCTAATGCTTTTAACTACAATGTAGGCTGTTTCATTTTATAAAGGAAAATAAGAAGTTGGTGGTATTAACAATTAGTACCAGAATCAGAGAGAGAATCTAAACATCTTTGTCCTCAAAGCTTATGAACATTTCAATAATCCACCCTGACTCATCCATTCACCTGTAATCCAGGTTTTCTTTAACTCTTGTTGATTAAGGTTATTTTCCCACAAGAATCAGTTATTAGGCCAGGCAGTGGTGGCGCATGCCATTAATCCCAGCACTTGGGAGGCAGAGGCCAGCCTGGTCTACAAGAGCTAGTTCCAGGACAGGCACCAAAAAAACTACAGAGAAACCCTGTCTCGAAAATCCAAA
>NC_022030.1:50783198-50825044 GCF_000317375.1 Microtus ochrogaster | reverse complement strand
AAAAAAAAAAAAAAAAAAAAAAGGAATCAGTTATTAGAAATTCTGGGATGTGAAATTTCAGCACTCTACTATGCAGCTACTCTCTCTCCTCCTTCCACAATTACCATTATAGCATCAAAAGCCTTGCACCTGGCAGGTAGTTCTCCTTTTCCAACCTTAGCCTCTCCACATCCTCACAGTGCATTTAATACACCTGCTAATTAAAAAAAGTAAGGAACAAAAACAAAAATCTTGCTACCATCCACTTGAAATTGTCTATCCTTAAGTATCTTTCAGACTGTGAATAGCTACTTTGGACACAGCCTCCTTCCTTACAGGGCCTAGACTGTATTCAAGACTACTTCAACTCTCAAAAGCATTTTCGACTCTGGTTTCTTTGGTTCTATTTAATAAGCATTGTTATTAGTATAAACTAGGAGTCATCAGTTGCACTCACAGGTCAAATACCACCTAACACTTGTTTTTATGATATAAATCACTTATATCTAGTCATACTTGTATGTGCTGCTTCTAGCTGCCCTTAGGCTAAACTGGCCTTTTATAAAGGTTTGAAAATCCCTGGGAAATCCTACTACAAATTTATAATGAAAATCACCACTCTGTTGTAGACAGAATCGCTAATTTCAACGTGTTCCTTCTTTTCCAACCTTGGTGCTCTCTACAATAATGCAGAACCACTATCCTGTTTTCCACAGGGACAAGAAAGAAGCCATCTCATTTTAGTTTGATTTGATACTCATCTTCCTGCCTTACATAGTGTTTATCTACTTCATCACTGCTTGGTCAGCACAGACTGTGTGCTCTACTGTGTTCTCAGGAAAAGGCACATTTTGTTACTGCCCACTATTCCTACTACCAGCAACCAATATTCACTCTTCCTTTCCCAGATTTTAATACCTCCTTGTCCTAACCAACCACATTATACGCACATCAACAATCTCCATTCAGAAGGGCAAATTACAGAACTCCTAATCCTACCACTTAGTTTTCTAGAGTTCTTCTTTCTGCCTATTACCAGGAACCATGGTCTCAAAGTACAAACTCTTGGTGGTTTCCATACCCACTTACTTCCCCGGTGTGGCAACAACTATCTACTCTTACTGGACCAGTGAAAATATAGGGCAAAATTAATTTAATCACGTTTTCCGGTACAGTCATTCATCTAAGCTTTATGGTTTCTACAATTATTGACCACCCACTCGTGGTCATTCCTCTGCTGTATAAAACCATACTTAGTTTGTTGTTCTCTTTGGAAGGGCATCATATTTGAACACGTTTCATAATCACCTACATAGGGCCTGTAAAAGGCCAGATTGCTGATCCAAGAATTTCTGATTCACTGGTCTGGGTAGACTGGGAACCTCTATATCTAAGACTGGTTCAGAAAAAAAACAAAAACCAAAAAAACCCCCTTTAAAACCAGCGTTCACTGGCTTCCTCTCAGTGTCATTAGGCATTCTCATTGTTCCTGAATGTGGTACTTTCTTGCAGTGTTTTCCTTCTGTTATTTTTCATGTTACGCCTGAGCAATTTATAATATAAATTCAGTTTTGACTATATGCCTACATAATGTGAATTCATAATTTAGTGTCTAGCCTTCACGTTTTAACTGACTTTCAATGCTCTAATGGACTCCCAGCCCCGCAAACGCCAGTGTACAACAAATGTGCAAACCATTACAACTAAGATACCGATCACAGAAGCACACCACTCTTTCTCACTATAGAGTTAAGGAGCTCAACTTCTGTTTATTCACTCAAGCCAGAAACCCAGAAAGCTAAACTCTTCCTTCTCATTTCTCAGTTAATAAACTGTCAAACCTACTCCTTTAAATTATTAAACAAAGCTTTTGTTATCTGACTATGTTAATGACCCCTCATGGGTCTTAGTTTTCTAATTTGTGAAGAGGTCCTCAAAAAACGTTAACATTACTAATGTTCAAAAATACAGGTGATTTGTTTAAAAAGGTACACTGGTGTGCAGGTGATTCATTATGCAGTGTCTTGCTCGTAGTAAGCAGTGTTGTGTGAAAATGCCAATATGGCTCCAAGCATCCTTACCTCTGCTACTAAAACATTGTGCTGCATCTTCTTCCTAGACTTCATTATTCGCACTATAGCAGCTTCTATCTCATGCTTCCTGTCATCATCTACTTTCTGTCTTGTTTCTTTCCTCTCTGGGTCGGATTCACCTTGTTTGGCTGCAACTAAAATAAAAATAAAGGTATGTGTCAGAAGAAATACATTAAAAATTTGGCTTATAAGAAAATGTAATATAATTTACTATTATTCAGAGAAAATCTATCTCAACTAGAGTACACATACAAGTTAACACACAATAAGCAAGCATTCACACTCACCTCAATTATATACCTTTTTTGTCTAATTAGAAGATAGTTTTAAATAGGAAAATAAAGGCAAAAAATAAGTTCTGCTTGGCTAGAAATCATTATTTAGACCAGGATGTCCTCAAACTCAGACATTCATCTGCTTTGGCCTCCTGACTTCTGCTATTAAATTTGTATTCCACACATGCCTGGCTGAAAGTCAATTATTCATAGACCAGAATAATTTCTATCCTGGCAAAATTAACAGTACATAATTTGTACATTGTTCATGGCTTTCAGACCTCAACTCTTTCTTTTCCGTCATGGCTTCAAGTATTATTTCAACAAAAACCTTTCAGATAGATAGTCAAGTATTTGCTCTACCTCATAAGACATCACAGGCGAGGGAAGAGGAGGTGTTGTCAAGATTCCAACAGTTAAAACAATTATAATGCACTACTACAGACTGCTGTAAAAAGAATTCTATAGCAATGAAATACTTTTTTCCAATTCCTTGGATTCTATTACCTAATAAAATTATTTTCATAATTCTCATCATACATTTACTCTGTATTCTAACCTTTGGGAGAGTCTCACTCTGCCCTTCTTATAGTATTCAAAATAACCAGCAAGGGGCAAAATAAAGACCTAATATACAACTATGCCATAATTGATGTAGCAAAAACAAGACCCATCTGTTGTGTTATCAGGCCCTTAAAAGAAGGTAAACATGAAACTTTGAACTCAAACTAGAAAACCTCACAGAGGCAAATGGCTGACTTATGCACAGACATTATGTAGCAGATTTATAATTTATATTATTCTGGTAAACACAAACATTTAGATACTTGTAGGAAAAGTTCCTTGATAAGAATACTGCTTTCTGCAGGGGACATGGCTCAGTGTTAAGAAGCATGTAGCCTAGTGTATGTGAGGTTCTGTATTAAAGCCCTGGTATGTTATCTAATCTCACCTATCCCTCTATCCTATCTAATACAATCAAACCATGTATCTGTTTTTCATTTAAACACACATAAAAAGACACATGGAAAAGAGAAAACTGCATTCAACAGCATTTAGTAAGAAAAAAAAAAGTAAAGCAATTAAAAATAATCTACACAAAGAATTACCCCCTCATGAGGTCAATGAGGGGTATGGGTTTAGATTACTTAGATTAAGAGAAATAAAAGAAATATAGTAAGTAGTAATGTGGATATCTTCAAAGAATCCTAGTTCCAAAAAGAACCTTTGAGACAAAAGAGAATATACAATAGACACAATATGAAATTATTTTTCCTGAGTGTGATACCATATTTAGAATGATGGAGGAAAATATTTTACTTCAAGGAGACATGTGTGCTGAGGTATTGTCTGTGTACTAATATTAACCTTGAAACCAGGAAGCAGGATGCTTTAATTCTAAATATTGGAAAGGAATGATTGGCTTTTTGCCATTTACAAACAGAAAATAAAAACCTAACACAGATTATATATACTGAAGAGTATTTTCAGTATCAGCATAGAAGGCAATACTAAAAAAATGTTCACAATGGTGTTATTTATGCTTTTAAATTAAAGGTAATACCAGTTACAATTCTAAAACCTAGAGAAAGTACCTAAAGATCAATCCTTTAGGTAGCAACCAATTTTAAAAATCTGTAAAACAGCCTTAAAAGACTTCTGACTACCAGTCAGAAACAATCACACCATTACTGCTAAGCAATCTGTAGGGCTGCGTCTCATTTGCATTTGTGTTCCGCATTTTGCTATGCTCAGGTATCCACACACTCTACTTCCCTTCTTAGATGCAAGCACAATCATACCACAGACATTATTTTTGTTAACAATGAAACTATTACTCTTTAAAAGGAAGAAACCCAATAGATGAGGAATATTTTTCTATGTAAAAATACATGATTTTTAAGAGGAAAATTTGAATTCCAGGTACCTGTTTGAATCTTGACTCTGTGTAGTTTGGATGTGAACTGATCATTAACTGTAAATATGTGGCCACTTTCTATCTCCTTTGACTTGGGTTCTTTTGTGAGGACCCGCTGTGTTGGTTTACCACAGGCGAGGGACTGGAGGGCTCTAACAAGTTCTCTTTCAGGGATATCTGTCTCTTGTTGAATTTCCTGAAATTTCATTAGATTTGACACAATTAGATTCCCCCCCAAGATTAAAAGTACATTAATCAGCAAATAAATAGACCAAGCAGTGGCTAGTGAAAGGTAATTCCATTAAAGAATTAATTTACAATAAAAAATCTCCTGAATATTATGACTTGCTACTAAAATCTCATTATTTGAACAAACTATATAAACTGTTAAAGACAAGGGCATTATGCTTCAGAAGTACAATGTGTTCTCTAAAAATGCCATCTGTAGGCACCACCAGGAACTTGACAGCATTCAGGTAATACTGCTACAATAGTCAGTCTCAGGAATATTTACTATATTCCTTCCAAGATCACTTTGTTCAAGCTTTCATTATGAAAACAAACATTAGAACCTGAATTAAACCATATTTACTGCCTCTGGGATCAAAGTAAGATTTGACTACTGAAAATTAACAAACACAAAAATCATAAGACAACTATTCTGAGGTCTAGGCAATTACTAAAATATAATTTTATATTGAGAAAAATAAAAACACTTGGGGAAAGAGTTGTGAGTAATTTTTAACCCACTGTGCTCATGTCAGTAGGATAACTGAGAGTACTGCACACTCACATGACTTACTACTACACATACATCTATGGAAACATGAAGTATGTAAGGTCAAGATTCTGTGAAGTGTTATCTTACACGTACATATCTCTGCTTCAAATAATGTTTATTACTATTGTAGACATTACAAACAATATATGAATTAACAGAAAGCTAAATAGGTCTTATTATTAAACTATAGATAGCTAGTTCTAACATTAGTTACTTATACTGAAAGATTTGAAAATACTATCTTAGGTGGTATCTTTATTTATGCTCACATATCAGCTTCCTAATATATGCATTTACCTAGAATCTATCTTTGTATAAGATGTGATATAAAGGTAGTAAAGTCCCTTGACTGTCCTCCAAAAATATTCAGACTAACCTAAAATGATAAATTTACCATATCTGAAGTATTAAAAGATATAAACCAATTTGTTTCTGGGTTCTTATTTTGTTCAAACAAGTTCTTCATCTATGACTTTTATCATAATACCAGCACTTAGGAGACACAGGCAGGAGGTCATGAATTTAGACACCTGTCTGGGCTATATGATAACTCACCTTGAAGGAATATATTTAAAACAGAAAGTAATTTTATGCTTTGTTATTAAGATTCCCCACCACCAATACAAGACCCATTTCCTTCCAGTAATGTTCTGTTTATAGGCTGGGCAGTAGTGGTGCACACACCTTTAATCCCAGCACTTGGGAGCCAGATGCAGGAGAATCTCTAAGTTTGAGGCCAGCCTGCTTTACAGAGTCAGTTCTAGGACAGCCAGGGTCACACAAGAAACTCTATCTCAAAAAATCAAGAAAGAAAAAAAGAAAAAGGAAAAGAAAAACAAAAGTCTTGTTTAGTCTTGTGCACTTTCTTATTCACATAAATCCTGGGACTGGTTTATCAAGTTCATAAAAAAGAAATGTTTAGTTTTAAATTTCTTTGAACTTATAGGTGACTTAAAAAAATCAACCATATAATATGTAGTTCTCCCATTCTAGAATCTTCCATAATTTTTCCTTTTAAAAGCAAAATTGATATAAATCCTGGTATAAATCCTCTATTTCTTGCTGCAATGACTATATTATGGTTATGATTCTTGATAATTCTTTTCTTCATGTCATAAGCTATGAAAAGCTTGCTTACAGAAAGTGTCATTTTTCCACACCACTATTCTGAGAATGTTTTCTTGTGATTGTCACACACTATCAAGCTCACAATCAAATAATATCCATAAATGTAAATGTTTATTATTTCACATTTATCACTTTCACTTTTTTCTTTTGTTAATAATTCAAGGACCTGCAGAGGAACTGTGGTGGCAAAGCTAGGCATCGCACCAATTCTCAATGGTGCTGTCCTGTTATGATGTTTAGAATTCTCTTTATGACAACTAAGAAAACTTTCACCCTATTTAGATGGCTAAGAGGCCTATATTTCAGCAGTGAATATGAAGACTGACTTTAAGCACCAATTGCTTTTTGCCTCAAATGGTGTGTGGCAACTAAACATCTGTGTAATATCGTACGATTACAATTTAACTGTCTTAACACATTATTCTCATGCAGATCCTTCTCTGTAGTACTACATAGACACATACATCATTTTTCAACATGCATCTGTAACAGAGCTCACATCTTTTTCCTTTTTCAGCTTTGGTAACACAGTTGTTTCATGTAGAGATTTATTTCAAGACTTCAACATCTATTCTGCTGTGTCTAAATTCTTTATACAGTTTCAATTTGTACCTTGTTATATTATGTAATCTTTTATATCTCTTTTAATTATTTTACTAGTTCATAAATATGTAGGGAATTATTAAGACTACACACATCTATTTTTCTATCAATATGTTAAAATATTTCCTTCTAGCTTGTGGCACTACACCGATGACTGCTATCCATTTCAGATCAACTACACCCCTTTCCCACCAAGTTTCTCTGTGTAGCCCTGGCTCTCCTTGAATTCAGAGATCTGCCTGTCTCTGCCTTTCTTGTGCTGTAAAGGCATGTCATCACCACACCCAGCATTGGATATGTTTATTGGCTTTCCATTTCAATTATATTTGACATTAGGGTTCAAATTAGCTTTTATACTTGAGAATCAGAAATTTTTTTTAAAAAGCATACTATAGAGCCTTAATATAAGAATTACTACTCAGTTGCTTTCAAAAACCAAATATTAGTTACTAAAAATAAGGATATAAGCTACTATTCTATGATTCTAGTAACTATTTTAGATTTCAATGAAGTTTATTAAAAAACACATAAGAAAAACCTCATTTAAAAACTTTATTACTATGGATTAAATGTGACACTATAAAATTATCTCTCTTGTAATTCAGTTCTCAAGACAGCTCTTGAGAACTTGGTAGTGCTGTTTTTTAAACATTTTTGTTACATTGTGTATTTACGGGTTTGGTGTGTGTGCGCGCGCGCGTGCACTACAACTCATTTGTAGAAGGTAAATTAGTTCTTAACTTATACCATGTGGGTCCCAAGATCAAATTGAGGGTTGGTGGCAAGCAAATTTATCTGCAAGCACTTTAGCCCTCTGTGACATTTCATCAGCCCAGACTGACTTGGGCGACCAAAAAAGAAAGGGAGGGACAAAATGTGAGTTCCAAGGCTCTATCAACAAAGACAATGAGGCTTCTTCTTAGGGCTCTAGGAATGCTCACATTAGGGCAACTAAGGCACTACGATGTTAAAAATGACCAAAAGATCACAAACAAGGGCCTACATGGAAAGAAACTACAAACTATAGACTTTTACCAACAGCCCAAACAAATCTGCCCACCGTGAAAAACACCTTGGGAGTGTAAAGCCCAGTCAAATAACTGGATTTTCTAAGCTCAACCTGACCATTAAATACAATCTTGCCAAGGACCTTAAGCTAAAAGGGCCTGAAGCCACAGTTACACAAGTGACCTCCAGCTAACACTTAACTCAGAGAAACCAAGAGGTAACATATTAGTGGGTGTTCTAAGGCACATCTATTGGGATTTGTTATGTGGCTAACCACCTTTCTGAACTCAAAGACGTATAGAGTATAAATTTTAAAGCTTCCTTTAAAATTATGAAGTACTTAGCTCTCCTCTAACTTCTGTGAAAGAGGTGGCTAATAGAATTGAAGGGATAGATGTAACACACAGTGTACAGCCCAAGTTAAGTGTCATGTATCTTCTCACAATGCCTTAGTTAGAACCCAAAGGTTTTGAGGCCCATTACACGCATGGAATTCTACCCAGAAAATTCAGTGTGTATGAATTAGATAAATTGGCAATGTTAGATCAATTTTCTTCTACTTAACTTCTACCTAAAACTTGCTTGTTAGCATCAATGGATCCCAAGTTGCTTGAAAAAGAAAAGCTACCTTCAATCATTACAGTTAACACAGCAATTCCATAGTAGTTCTAGAAAATAAATTTGGAATGTTCTTATCCCACCATACTTCTTAGTTCTTTAATAAATTAGAGCTCTCAAAATCAACCTTAGTATTTATCAGGTACAACATACTCTTCATAAAATATTCACGAAAACTCCAATTAAAGAACATCTACTAGAGCTAAGCAGCAGTGGGGTACACCTTTAACCTCAGCACCTAGGAGGCAGGTCTACAGAGCAAGTTCTAGGACAGCAGGAGATAGCCAGAGCTACATAAAAAAGCAACCCTGTCTCAATTATGCCCTGCCAAACAAACAAATAAAAACCTAAACACACATTGGAACTAGGGATATAGTTCAGTTGGCAGAACACTTGTTTAGCATGAAGGATGCCCTTGGTTCGGTCCCTGCACCACATAAAGCTTGATGTGGTAACTCACACCTACAATCCCAGCATATCTAAATTAATTTGAAATTACCATATCTAAATATAAAAACTAAAATTATAAACTACTTCTGAGTGCTAGAAGTAAATCTCTACAAATCTCATGACAGGAAATCATTTGACATCAAATTAATAAACTATATATAATGAGCCAGGCACAGTGGCACATGCCTTCAATCTCAGCAGAGGCAGGTAGATCTCTGAGTTCTTGGCCAGGCTGGTCTACAGAGCGAATTCTAGGAGAACCAGGGGTACATACATGGAGAAACCCTGTCTCAAAAAGCCAAAAAAGAAAAAAAATAAACAAAGCCATTTTAACTGAACTTTAAATATTAGTAAGTTCTCTTCTTCAGAAAAAGCAAGCAATAGACTGAAAAAATATTTGTGGCATAAACATATGTGGTTTTAATGACAACGATCCCACAGCTCTTCTGTTTAAATACTTTCGTTCTCAGTTGATGGAACTGTTTGGAAAGGATTAGGAAGTATGGTATTGTGGGAGGAGGGCTTTCCCTAGGGGATGTATCTTTGAGGTTTCAAGAAACTAGTGCTTTCTGTCTACTTGTAGATCTGGAGTTCAGCTATTCCTGACACAACACCTTTGCTCTCCTTTTATTGACTCTTAATTTGCTGAAACTCTAAGTCCAATTTAATGTTTTCTTTTACAAGTTTCCTTGGTCACGGTGTTTTTGCCACAGAAATAGAAAAGTTAATACAATGGGACAGAGCATTTGTATCTGCAAGTGTGCGTGTGTAGATTATACCTATGTAGCTTACAAACACATAAAATATGTGCAACATAATTAAAAAAAAATTAAGACCATGATACAACTAAACATAAACTAAACTGACTAAAACTACGGACTGCAAAATATATGGAACAGTTTAGGACAGTTGCTTAAAATTTAAACACTCTCAGAAGACAACCTTAGATGTAGTTTCTGAGGAGGCAGTCACCTTCCTCTCTTCACCTCCCTCTCAAAGGTCTCTCACAAGCCTGGGGTCCATCTCCCCAGTTCTGGAATTATATGTAAGTAACACCATGCTTGGCTTTTTTTTTTTTTAAACATGGTACTGGTTCAGGTGATGAAACGTAGACAACTCACAACAAGTGAAGTGATTAAAAAAAATGTAGCAAATACACAGGCAGTAAAAAGAACTAACTACTGCTACTATATAACAGAGATGAATTTAAAAACAATGAACCATGAAACCTCAACACAAACAACACATATATTATATTTACATAGAGTTCTATAAAAGGCAAAACAACCCACAGAAATAAAATATTAGTCATTAGTTATTTGGCACCAAGAGTGGTTGGAGGGAATTGGCTGTAATAGATACAGAGAAATATAGGAGGGTAGTACTAGTGACTGTGATAATGGATACAATACCTACTTTTCAAACTTAGCAAGCTATGTATGTATTCATATAATATAAAAACTATATCTAAATACTGTCAATTTAAAATAACAAAAACAAAACACGCCCCAGTAATAAATGATGATCACAAAGTTTAATGGATGAATTTTACGCAGTCTCTCCTAATTGGATTCAAAAAGTGTCTCTTAAGTTAACTCCACTTAGAAAGGCTCAAGTAACAATAGTTAGAAACAATACGACTGGTCAAAACGTTTATTACTATAAGCCATACCTCAAATGTGTATTTCTCTCTATTATTAAACAGCATTAATATGGTCATCTGGAAAGTGGAGACTTGCAGTATGTGCTTCCGAGTATTAGAACCAGTTACTTGTGCACCACCAACACCAACTTCAGATCCATCTTCCTGTTGTATTTTTTTCAAAAAACAAAAAAGACATTATCTCCTACCAACTTTAATCCTAATTTCAGAAATAAATTCCATATTCTCCTCCCATCCAATAAATATTGAAACCCATTTCTATATAATAGAAAGCCTGCTTAACACTCATGTACATGTACTGTGTGTGCGTACACGTACACATACACACACACACCCCTTTAGTAAGGGACTGTCCCCATTTTCCAGTAAGTGAACACTTGAATGTAGTCAAGAAGTTTTTATATACAGTGCCAAATATTTTTTCAATTAAAGAAACTATAAAGTTCTGCATCTGTTAATTACATATAAAAACAACAATATTTAAACATGCATTTAACAAAACTAAAAATGCTTTGGTGTCATACTGACTTATTACATGAACAAGTCTAGGTTACAATCTAGATTAAAAATTTTTGCTGCCGCCGGGCGGTGGTGGCGCACGCCTTTAATCCCAGCACTTGGGAGGCAGAGGCAGGCGGATATCTGTGAGTTTGAGACCAGCCTGGTCTACAAGAGCTAGTTCCAGGACAGGCTCCAAAACCACAGAGAAACCCTGTCTCAAAAAACAAAAAAAAAAAAAAATTTTTTGCTGCCTAAGTTGATTAATTTTCAACTTTAAGGCTTGATTCAAACCAAGTAGTAAGAATAAATTATCAGTCTAAACCTCAAAATTTTTAAAGATTACTTTTTAAAAGGAAACAAATTACTTGTACTTCACTTTAAAAATGACTCTACAAATATTTGCATGTCTTATAATTATCAATGCCAATCTCCTGGTATTGATTTACAGGAAGAACTAAAAGAATTTTCAAAAGGGGTACTTTGCTTTGTATGCTGTATGCTCTTAAAAATCAACTTACATATTGTGGCCACAGAATCTCTGTCTTAATCTTATCAATAAAAACTGCAATTTTCCTATTATTTTATTCTTTAAATTAAGAAGACATAATCTTCACATTTTCAAATGTACTCAGCAAACAAAAGAATACACATAATAAACAGAAACAGAGATTTTAAGTTTTCCAACTTACGAGATGGAAGTGACAGCTATCCTCACGTCAACCTAAATCACACAGAAGCTCTGTCCACAATTTTTTAAGTTACTCTGCATACTGCAAGAGTCAACATTTACCTTTTTAACTGGACCATAAAAGGTTGCATTGAGATCTGCAGAACCCATGTGATGCTGGAGTGTGAGCTGTCGACCACTGTGTTTGGCTAAGTAGAACCTATAGCAAAGCAAACTAAGTTTTAAAAAATTATACAATTTACACAGTTGAAATTACAAACTGTGAGACAACAACCCTTTGCAAACATATAGATAAGAGACATTAAAAGATGTAGGAGGCCTTTAGGTTCTGTTCCTGCTTTTTACCAGAAGAGGAAAGTGAAGGCGGAGTATAGGCTGTTGATGTAAGTTAAGTAAGATCAACGCAACTTAATTAGGTACCAACACACTCAATCATTCCTCTTGCACACTTTGACCAAGCCAGCTGTTCAGAGGACTGTCTCCACAGTCTATCCTAAGCCAGTGACCAACACTAACAGTGCAAAACATAACATTTAACATATACTGATGCCAAAGGAACACTCTTGTGAAGTTTTTTAAGCTGTTCTTACACGCTAAAAGATACTAATATAAATTATTCTGAATATGAGGTTTAAAGTAAAATATATTTACCACTGATAAGAAATATGACTAATGTGAAAACAAAATTCAAATTTGGTTATTTAGAGTCTTTTTAGGTGTTACCTTCTAAATATCTCAAAAGCATGTCGTGGTGCTGGTGGGATGTTGCACTTTGGTGTGGCTGACTGAGTGGGCCAATATCCCGTTGTGAGAACCCGGACTGTGAGATCAACGCCACCTAAAGATACCTGTACAAATAGAAAGAGATGAACTACAACAGACTAGATTCATTACCTACCCACCCATACAGTCTCTATTGTAATCAGCAAAGTAGTTGCAAAGTAGATATCTTCATGTCTAGAATCTAATAAAGAAAAGAGATCTTAATAATTGGATATATTTAGTTTTCCAAGTAATTATAATTATTGCCTAAGCTGTTAACTTAAAATAATGACAGGATAATTCTTAGATGTGAGTAAAATTATTTTAGACCGAACTTTATCTTTCATCTATGCTTTGAACATTTTTACCTCATTAGATAACTAACATTATCCAGTGTTATGTATCTGTTTTCAATAAACATCTATCTATATGATAGATGACAACTTCAATGAAATACATACTAGCATTACTCTCACCGTTAGGCTTTCTGCCCTCTTAAAAAGAAACAGGAAAAAAATAAACAAACACTTGTAATTCCCTAAATACTACAAGTAATCACATGTATTCTATTTTTATTTTAGAGCAAAATATTTGTTGTATGACTCCTGGAAGTAAATAAAAGGACCACTGTGTTGAACAGATTTCAACAAGCCCAAACCCTCAGAAGAGTTGTATTCAGCTTGAAGATCCACAACATTCTAATAGAATTCAAAGACTTCAGGACGCTCACAGTTGCTTTGCTGACTCTGATGCTGTCCATCAACTGCTACCAACACAGGGAAAAGCTTAGGAGATTTAAAGTTTAAGGTCTGCAGCATAAACAATTACATTTAAGATTTTCCTAAGTTAATAGTTTTAATTATGTTTATATGTGTGTCTGTGTGAGTTTGTGCACATGAGTGCAGTTGTCCTCATGATACAGGAGGGTGTCAGAGCCCTTGGAGGTAGAGTTACACGCAGTTAGTTGTAAGGTGCCTAACAGGCTGGGACCCAATAAAGCTCTTAATCTCTGTGTTATTTGTCCAGCCCCAATATTATTTTTAATTGTATGTCTAGAGTAGCTTCAAAGTATATGGACTATATATAGACTTTCTATATATAAAAGATTCAACATTTGAGAAATTAATGCAGTCTCTTACCCCTGTTGCCTGTAGATGTTGCCTGAACTCATCCATAGTTGTGTTTGAGATGCTCATATCCCTAAACATTCCTTCCAGTTTTGATGTGAATTGACACCCACACTCAGTCTATGGAGAAAGAACACAAATACATACAAATAAATAGCGGACTTTCCTAAGAAAAGGTATAGAAACAAAGACTTTCATATTATTGCCATCCCTGATTATCTCCTCTGAAAGTCTTCCCACTTTATGTGTATGGCCTTTAAACTTTAAGGTGTTTAAGAATAACTTTAGGATTTAGGTTTAACTATCTTTACCAGGCTCTTTCAGAAATTCGAATATACTCCATGGAAAGTGGGGCCTGAACTCTGACATTTTCTACAAACATCTCAAATGATTCTGGTACAGGTTAGTTCAGAAACTGCTCTATGCAACAGAACTTGAGAACTTTGATTTTCTGTATTTTTAACAAGTGAAAGCAAAGCACACTCTGCCCCCACCCCACATTCAAAACCAAACAATTTCTAACTATATGTTGATGTTGCTGTGTTCAACCAACCACACAATTAACATTAGCTAGGCATACTACATTCATTTTAAAATAAAGCTTACCTTTAATTTAGAAATCATATTTTTTTCAGAATCATCAGAAACACTTTTATTCGTAAGCAGTCTCCTTGCCAGGTGCTGTTTATAATAACGCTCAAATACATCCTTTTCTTGCATAAACCTAAAAAGGACCATAGCCTTATCCAATATCGTTTCTACTTCTTGTTCTGTTAGCTGCAAAAGTAATCAAAAGACAATCTAGTTTAAAAACTACCATAGTTAAGGGAAAGGACATAATTTGAGAATGTGCTCTACTTCATTCATTTCTATACTCTCTAATGTATTTAAAGAGTAGAGACTACTCAGATGGGACATTAATTATTACAGGGCTGGACTAAGAACAGATGAAATTTTATTAACAAAGGATACATTAAAACTTTTTGCAGAAATTTACATGGCCATAAGAGATTTTTTAAGACTTCACTAAAAACCTCAAAATTGGTAGACATCTGGGTAAATGTTTGTTAAATCCTTAAAAGGGGCCTTTTTGCTTTATCTCTTAAATAAAGGAAAGAAAATAAGTAGTGGGTTGTATTATGCTTGTGTTTTTGGAAAAGAGAGAATAGAATGGATGTGAATTCTTTGCAGACGGTAGGTTTGTTTTCTAACTTAGCAGTAGCCTCCCTTAATCTTCAGCCATTTGCTGCCTTTTTCCTTTGTCTCAGAATTTCTTAGATGAGTTTTAAAATAGCTTAATTTGATTTTTTATGGTTCCCAAGGTCCCAGAGATGAAACCTAAAATTATGCTTCAGTATGTGGAACTTTCAAAATATTTCAGAGAACTGGTCTTCCAAGTACGGCTTCAAATTCCTCAAAAACTAAGCCCTACTTGATATCCTACACCCAGAACCAGATAAAAGCAACAATCTACAACTGCTGTCAAGTTTTCCAGTTTTGTCATCCCTTGCGCAACTAGTTTCTTAGCTACAAAGGCAATCATTTTAAAATTATTGTGGTATTTGTGCTTTTATTTTTAGGGCAATTTTTAACAAGAAAAACTATATAAGAAATGTGTATGTGAAATGGTAAGCAACCTTTGGCATGTCTAAGACTTTAAACAGAATTGTTTGTCTAGAAGACCATAGCATATAAGCACAGTAAAGACCCGTGCTTCATTTTTATCTGTAAAACTTAATTTTATTTCTGAACTTTAGATCAGGAAGTAAAACCTGCATTTTCCAATATATTACTACTTACCCCTTTGACTCCCTTTTTCAGCTTATCATCAATAAATAATGAGAGGTATTCAGGAGACCTGGAGTTGAGGTTTAGGAAATACTCGAAGTCCCCAGCAATAGTCTGTTTAAAGAGCCGGTCATTATTGAAGGATTCTTGGAGGAAGCGATCAAACCTACTCTTCAGATCCAATAAGCCCTTACAAATAAAAACAAATTTATGAAATATTATAAAAATGTTCTAAGTAAAATACTTGTAAGTAAAATAACTTTGTTGGTAATTATGAGTTTAATGTTAATTTTATAGACTATTATTATTTTCCAGTTAGTTTCTAAGTTCTAATGTTAGTGATGGTAAGCATTCACCTTTCACATACGTGTAATATATCAAAATCAAACAGGGTTCAAAGATGGCTCAGCGGGTATATGTACTTGTTGGACAAAGAGGATAGGAGAGAAACGACTCTGTCCTCTGACTTCTACACGGCACACACATGTATATGCATCTCCTGACCCCTCCACACAAAAATAAATGAAATAAACATTTTACAACCAAAACAAACAAAAAAAAAACTGCTACTGTTTCTCTTCACCCTCTTATCTGAACCAAATGGGGTAGCCAAAGAGTATTAGTTTTAAAAAAACACTGATTATTCATATTAAAACAACTTAGAGTACAATTTAGTCAAAGTACTGTTTAAAAACATTTTGAGATTTAAGCATTTAAAACACAACTTGTTATTGCTGGGTCTTGAGAAAGATCGATTCCTAATTTTCTGAGAAACGGCTATACTGATTTCCAAAGTGGCTGTACAAGTTTGCACTCACACCAGCAATGAAGGAGTATTACTCTTACTCTGCATCCTCTCCAACATAAGCTATCATTGGTGTTTTTGATCTTGGCCATTCTGACCAGTGTAAGATAGTTATCTCAGAGTAGTTTTGATTTGCATTTCCCTGATGACTAAGGATGGTGAGCAATTCTTTAAAGTCCATTTGCTCAACTATATTCATAGCAGCATTATTTGTCATAGCCAGAACTTGGAAACAACCTAGATGCCCCTCAACCAAAGAATGGATAAGGAAAATGTGGTACATTTACACAATAGAGTACTACTTAGCAGTAAAAAATAATGACATCTTGAAATTTGCAGGCAAATGGACAGAACTAGGAAAAAAAAAATCATACTGAGTGAGGTAACCCAGACCCAGAAAGACAAATATAATATGTACTCACTCATAAGCAGATATTAGACATAAAGCAAAGGATAACCAGCCTACAGTCCACAACCCCAGAGAACCTAGACAACAAAAAGGACCCTAAGAGAGACATACATGGATCCATTTAGGAAGGAGAAAAAGACAAGATCTCCTGAGTAAATTGGGGAGGGGGGGGAAGGGGAAGGGTGGAAGGGAAGAGGGGAGGAAGGAAAGAACGGGAGTGGGGAAAATGTGTACCTTAATAAAAACAGTAAAAAAAGAAATAGAAAAAAATAGAACGTCTTTTCTTGTATTTCAACACTAACACACAAAAATAGTATACTTTTTGTTATTCAGATTAAACAAATCTTGACTAGGTTACTAAAAATCAACAAAAAACAGTAGCTGAGTCCAGTTCCCGTACATATGTAATGAACACCTTGAAATATTTTAAAATACTTAGCTCGGATATATAATACATACACTTAGCAAAAGTGATCCATAAAGTACTTGCTAAATGTTTATCATGAATGCAAAACTTTTATCTACCTGGATATAGTCAACAGGATTCTTCCCTTCGCCTTCCTCGGAAACAAGGGCTTTTCCTTGTTCCCTCAAGTAAGAACTCATACACTCACACATTGTCTTCAAACCATTTGGCACACGACTAAATAATTTGTACATGCAAGCAAGATCTAGAATTAGAAAATAAACAGACTAGTTACATTAAAGATTAAGGTAAAAATGTGGATCTGTTCAAGAAAGTTTACTTATCAATTATTATCATTTGCTGCCCACACGAAAATAAAAGGTGCTGGTTAGTTGAAAGCTACAATTTTGTGAGCTACAGTGCTTGACTAGATGTGATGAAAGCACCAATAAAAGTATCTTGGCATATTTTCACTTATACAGAAGGAACTCAAACAGCATAAACTATGCCACCAAAGTGACAGATATTTGAACCTGTACACAATTCATTCTGTTACTCTATTGTAGAAACAACAGATGCTGCAAATGTCTGCTAAAAGCTGTAACTAGAAGTCACTAGGAAGAAATCTAAAACCAATTAATATCTTACATCTGAACTGACAACCATTACAATGTTATTAAAATAAGACTTAAAAGTACACAGTATCTCGTAGTAAATTTTGCATAAAACTTAAAATCTAAATACTCATTTTTTAAAAATATTCTTACTCTGAGTAATTCTGGGCAATTACTAGTTATTTCCCAATGACACTGTCTATATTTCTATTTTAAATACTGGGTATACCACACTGCACTGCTTAATTTTAGACTTTGGTCTTCACCCACTTTTTTTTTTATAGCATTTTCAGCACCACCAAATGCAGATCTTAAATAAGTTTCTTCCATATGCCCTGTGTTGCTCCAAAGAGCCGCTTATAGGGAAACTGTAATGTCAGAAATTTATGATAATAGAAAAAATATTTACTGTCAGAAACTTTCTGAAATTGTGTCAGAATGGCAATTTTTAGGTCACTGCTGGTCTACCATCTTCTATTCAGCACTAGACAATACATATTGTAGGCTAATAGGTCATAAGATATTTGACACAAAATCAGTTTTGTCATCACAGTAAGCAAGCATTCACAGAGAAAAGCATGAATGATTGTTCAAATAAAGTTTCATGAATATTGAAAATTTATATAATCCTAGCATATTATTATTCTCATTCTGCTATGTCTTTATTTTTAAAAACCCGTTAAGAGGTCAGATTTGGGGACTGGAGAGATGGCTCAGTGGTTAAGAGCACTGCCTGCTCTTCCAAAGGTCCTGAGTTCAATTCCCAGCAACCACATGGTGGCTCACAACCACCTGTAATGAGGTCTGGTGCCCTCTTATAGCCTGCAGGCAGACACAGACAGAATATTGTATACAGAATAGATATTTTGCCGGGCGGTGGTGGCGCACGCCTTTAATCCCAGCACTTGGGAGGCAGAGGCAGGTGGATTTCTGTGAGTTTGAGACCAGCCTGGTCTACAAGAGCTAGTTCCGGGACAGGCTCCAAAACCACAGAGAAACCCTGTCTCTAAAAACCAAAAAAAAAAAAGAGGTCAGATTTGACAGACAAACCATAATTGCCTACCTTGGGCCTTATTTATAAACCAATTAGTACCTAAAATTAAAGTTGGTGTCTCTTACTTAGGTCACTAATATTTGACTCACTGACTTAATCTCAGCTTATATTAACACATGTTCTTATTTGTAATACATTCCCAGGGTAACCTATATATGGCAAATTATGTGTTTGTTTAATAGATTATAACCAAAATTTTCCATATTAAAGTCATTATAACGTACAATAATAATTTACAAACTACACCAAGCTCTGCATGCCAAATACCTGTAGCAAACTCTTTCTAAAGTCTATTTTGTTCCTATGTTTTAAACTTTACTTATTTGTACATTTAAGCAGTATATTAATCAATATAATTTTACTACACTGCTTGATTCAGTGTAATTAAATATATGGGATATTAGACAATGTGAACAAGTAATCGAAAGTTTGACATTCAAAAATTATGTGTCATTTCTCTATACTTAATTAAAAATAAGTCAAGTATACAATACCATTTGAATTTTCATACTGCTGTATGTATCTAATCATTAATGTTCATTTATTTTCCACTCACAGTAAGCGAACTATTCTTTCACTCTGATTTATGAGAATAATGAAATTGTGTCTGACAACAACTGCTGACGAGCAAGGCCCACCACAATTAACACATTCTTTGATTAAGCTTCTAGTGGTAGGGCAGGGAAGTTATTAAAGACAAATTTAAAATCACAGGTTAGCTACCTGCTAACAACACTAAGAACTAAACAGAGCAAAACCAAAACAGCTATTCTACTACTTAGAGTGCTTGCCAGAATGGGTATACCTACCACATTCACAACACATGTCTCCATGAAGCTTAAAGAAATACTGTCATTCAAGCATGTCCAGAAATTTCAAACACTTCCCAGGCCATAAACTCACTTTCCATAAACGTAGCTTATACAAACAGCCAGGCTCTTTTCTTGGGTTTCATTGTCAGTGGTTACCTTTTCAAAGTAGCAGCACATAGCCTAAAATACCTGTTGTCTATTTCTTTGCAAGATGCTTGTTAGGAGCCTTGCAGACAGCTCAGGGGTTAAAACACCTGCTGCCCAAGCTGATGACCTGAATTCAATTTCCAGGGCTCACATGATGACATGATGGAAGGAGGACCAACTTCCACAAGTTGTTCTCTCGACTTCCGCACATGTATATATACACACAACAAATAAATTCAGTAGAACTGTTTTTGAAAAAATGTTATCATCTGACTTAGACAAGTATCCAAGAGTGTTGTATTTTAGAATCTAGACATGGCAAATAAACTAGACAACTTGTTTTCTCAAAAAAGATTTATGAGAAAAAAAATAAAGCACCCTTGTTAATAAAAACAACTTTGTATATGGGTTTTTCTTTTAATCTACCACATATTTAAAACTATAAATGAAAACATAAGCCAAGGATTGCATTAGAGATTAAGAGGATAAATCCTCTTTTCCTGCTAGTATTTCTCTAACTTCACCCCTTCTAGGTCTTATTTTTTGATAATTGTTTTTAAAAAGCAAAACAATATACTTTTCCCATTCCTTATCTAGTTCATACAAACAGGCAGTATGACTCCTTTTACTAATAGTAAGCAGCTAAAATGCAGTGATTTTTTTTTTTAATTACAGAAGCAGGAAAACATTGACGGCTATTAAAAAAAATCTCCACTCTCATGTAAAATGTAAGCTTCAAACCAAAGCACTAGAACCAAGAACTTCTTATACAACACCAATCATTTTCATAACCTTTCAAGGCAAATACAGCAAACTAAAATTAACAATATGACTGCTATAGTTAATGTATTATCTCAGAAAATGCTAACATTTTTTACTTGCCTACTAGGGTTTTCTAAATATTCTAATGCAGAACCACAAGGACACACAAACACAGATGAAGGCAGGCAGACGGACAAAAACAGACACAACCACCTTGTATGAACGTCTGCGAGACTAGAAAGCACTCACACTAACTGGCATTTAGGAAAATACATATATGAAGGAGGAAGCCACTGGCCTCTAGTTAAATATTAAACTTCTTAATCTTTTGTACTAGAGAAAAGAAATGAGGAAACAAACTGTAAAAAGCATGGGAAAATGCCACCAAATTCAAGAAATATATTAACATTTTCATGTATAACACAATGTAAAGCTCTGTCATTAACCCCACCCTAGTGCCAACTGGGGCAAATTATTACTATAAAACATAGCTTTTTGAAAACTGACATTCGTAAGTTAGAATTAAAAGACTGATGGGAAAGAATAAAGATTTATTTTAACTGATGACACTTACCTTCTGTCTTTCCGTTTTTCAACATATGTACTAGCCCAGAATTCTCCATTTCTACAATAGTCTTCATGTGCTTGGAAATGAGTTCCCTCTCAACCACCTTGACAATGGGCTCTTCGGTAGATTTGTCAAGACAGTGCATCACCCGCTCTATTTCCTCATTAATTCTAGCTTCTACTTTCTTTATATACACCGAAGCACTATTTTCTGCTAAAAATTTCTGGCTTTCCATCTGCAATTAAGAATTTTAAAAAGCATAACAGAAAAAAGTTGTTTTTATTCAAACAGGGTCTCTATAGTATTTACAGTAGAACATATCAAGTAGTGTAACAGTTGAAGACATTTCATTCAGTTTCTTACTAAATTAGGCTTTAAAGCATTTATTTACATAAAACTAAATTAACACATTATCTGTAAACGTTGTTTTAAAGATCTGCTCATGTACTCGATACAAATTGAAGCATCTGACCCAAGTCAGCAGCTGGACTTCTTCCATTATTACTGTAAGCTGTAACTACAAATATTTGTGTCATAGGCTTTGCTAACACACCACTGTAACTGAAGTTCTCCTGCCACCCCACTCCCAAGCTTAAAGCACATATATATGCAACTTGAAGAAAAGAACATTTAAATAACTATTAATTCTGTCTATCAAACACTAATCTTACTGATTTCAGTCAGTAGTGTCATCCCAAGATTTTAATATACCTGATAGTAACATTAACTGATATATCTAAGAATTACATATTAAGACATGCTGATACATGCAATACAAAAAATTTGTAACATTCTCTACCTAGCAAAAATAGTTTTAGTCTTTAATATCAAGTTCCTAAGAACAGACTTTAATATTAGCAAAAATCTTGGTTGGACCATCTCCAATCATAATAAACAGTGCACGTGTGCTTTTAAGCAAACTTGTAATAGACACATATGCATGGCACTTCAGTATATTTTGGAGATGAGTTTTGGTTTTTGTATTCTTTAAAATTTATTTCTTTACCATGTATATAGTGTTCTGCCTACATGTATACCTGCAGGCCAGAAGAGGGCACCAGATTTTGCTACAGATGGCTGTGAGGCACCATGTGGTTGCTGGGAATTGAACTCTGGACCTCTGAAAGAGTAAGTAGCCAGTGCTCTTAACCTGAGTCATCTCTCAAGCCCTTACACTTAGGGGTTTTTTTAGCCATACAATTTTAAAGTGGAAATTTTTTTTATTATTATTAATAAGCAGTTCACTGATGCATAGAAACATGAAGTAGGGGTTCTAAAAAGGTTTTTAGTTCTGTTTTTTTATTTGTATCATCCCCCGCAATGGGTTCTAGCTGAAACAAGTCAAAATGTTCAGACTAATTAACTTCATTGAACAATGTTATGATCATCATAGGAGTTCTAGCTATTGATTACCTGAAAAAATTCTGCAGACATTTCCAAAAAAGGAGCTTCAAAATCTTCCTCATAGACTGATCTTCCTTCAAGACCTAAAATCATTAACATCTGGCAAGCATTTCTTATTGCTCCTCTGTCAAAAGAAATTTAATTAATTGATAATCAAATATATTAAAGAAATGTAAAATATATAAAAGTTGAGAAATACCTTTATAACATTTAGTTTTTATCAAAGAAAACAGTTTTCCAGAGAAAACTCATTTATTAAGAATAGATATGGAGCCAGGTGGTTGTGGTGCACACCTTTAATCCCAGCACTCAGGAGGCAGAGGCAGAGGCAGGCGGATCTCTGTGAGTTCGAGGCCAGGCTGGTCTACATACAGAGTGAGTTCCAGGACAGGCTCCAAAGCTACAGAGAAACCCTGTCTCAAAAAAATAAGCAACAACAACAACAACAACACACACACACACAGACAAAAAACCACAAAAAACAAAAAAAGGAGAATAGATTTGGAATAATTTTAGTCAAATTCTTGATTATGAAGCTCTTTATCAAATTATTCTTGTCTCACAAAAATTTTTAAGAAAATATGCTTAAGAAAAAAAATTCTATTTACTTAAAAAAAAACAGGGGTAGTTTAATGGGATACAACTGGAAATAAAAAGGTAAACAGGTTAAGTTAGTAAGCCAGACAGCAGGACAACCTACAAATAAAATCATGACGACATTTTTTTAATAAATTGCTTTAGGGCAATCCTGATTAAACACCAAGTTCAATCAGTAAGAACTTTACTAGCTCACTCCTCTGAAACCAAAGAGAAGGAATCCCACTTGTTTTAAACTCCAGCAGCACCATCACAAAAATGGTACTGTAATGGCGAGAAACGTGATAGTGGAAGACATGGAAATGGTTCTGGGATGTTTTAGGCTACACGCAGTATTTTTCTTTAAAAGAAAAAAAGAGTCAAAAGCCTACCAAGGCACAATGCATGTGCCTACAGTTTAGGCTTCCGGGGAGACTGGAGAGGAAACACCTGTGTTGAAAAGGTCAGTACTGGTCTGTGTCCACAATAAGACCATACTACTGAGGGGGAGGCTACAGATGCAGCATTGGCATGAGTGAGGTCCTAGGTTCAATTCCCAGGAATGCAAAGAAAACGAAGTGTGTCTGTGTGTGTACAGATATATAAATAAAGAGGAAGGAGAAAAAAATTTAAAAAGTGTCCTTAAAAAAGAAAAAACAATCTAAGAAGCTTAAGATGGTAGCCTTAGAGTCTAGGTAACTTAAAACAGTGAAAGTCTTTGAAGCTTTTAATAAGTACTGAAAATTGAAGTTTTGAATTGTTTCAATGAAATTATGACATTAAGATATAAACACTAAAAAACCAAAGTAAGGAAATACCTGTCTACAACTTCTCCTTTCCGCTCTCTGGCAATCATATCCAATAAAGTTTGCCGAAGATGATCCCTAATACACCCATAACGTACAACTTGATCTCGAAAAATTATTAATCCCAAATTGTAGACATTTTCTACATTATTTTGTTGTACATACACACGGTCCTGTAGTAAAAATAAAAACAAAATAATGTTAAGCAAAATTGGTGCAAATATAAAATAAGAACCTACAACAAAAATTATTTCAAGTACTTTTTAATTTCTAGTATCTCAAGTTATGTAAAAGTAAATCTTTACAATTCATGATTATTAAAACAAATTTAATAATAACTTTTTTCTACTATACAGCAAAAATGGGCAAAATTATAAGCCTGGGGAGTATTAAATAATTATTATAAGGAGACATGCCAGAGAGCCAATGAAACTATAAAGAATACCCCAGAAGCTTAAGCATAGATATGTAAAATTAATATTCATTTATAGCAAAAGGTTGATGTGCAAATAATTATCATTAAGACAAAAGTTCCAACTTGGAACATGTATCAAAGATATACATGTGTTAAACTAGTTCACAAGATCTTCAAGTAAAAGAGTAGACAGTAGGATAAGACACACTGAAATCTTTGCTGAGTGGCAATGCCAAGTGTTTACTTTATTGCTTATTAGCACTGAGAAGGAATTCAGCCTGGGGGTGGGCAAGAACATTTTCACAGCTTAATCCAAGAAGAATCTCCCTTTGTTACTACACTGTTGATTTTATATAATACAGTAATAATGTAGTTCTAATAATTTAAAGCCCTCCAAGAGTTCTTTGTTTTTGCAGATATTTCCATGTAATTTCAAAAGACTGCTTATACTTAAAAGGGGCTAGGACTTAAAAAAAATTTCCAAAAGACATATAATACATTAAGGACTAATTTTAAATGCTGTAAACTCAGGATTAGACAGTTATGTTTAAGCCCAACATTGGTAACAATCGACTGCAAAAAATGTAAACAAAATTCACAAAATTGCTGCTTTTAACTTGTCTTTCAAAATTCAAACCCCAGACATTTTAAATAAAAAATATTCTGAAAGGTATCTTAAAGTTCCATAAATAAAGCATTTCATCAGCACAGAGATAAACCGCATTTTAAATCTATTTGTAGTTCTCCCCTAGAAGTTACTCCTAGCCTAAGCAGTTTATAGTAGACATGAACCTTCCCAGACTGGGGAGGCAGACCACAGGGGAAAGGGAAGAATTAAGCAATGGGTACCATCCCATGTCTGTTCTTTCACAGAGCTGGGTAGGAAGTCAGATCCTGTCACTGATTTTACTCATAGTTCACTTCATAAACCAAACTGTAAGCACACCATCTATAATACATTATCTTAGAAAGGATAGTTTTTCAGACCTTGCTAAGAACAACTATAAAGACTGGCTAACAGTTTTTAAGAAAGCACTACTTGTTTAAAAATACCAATTATGATAGGCAGATCTGTAGGAGTTAGGTAGAGAGATGCAGTCTATCTATATCTTTAGCCAGGTGATCTTCATGCTAAATTCCTCCCTCCAATATCTAATTAAGGTTGAGGGGTCCCTATTATTTCCAACAGATAGATAAGAGTTAAGGAGATACTTGGCTCTATCCACAGATAATAAAGCTTCTACCATTTTAGCAAAATTCATCCTTTTCCTTCTGATGCCCTCAAATGCACCAAGACACCTGTTTACTAGGATATAAAAGATCAAACTCAGAATACAAAAGCATGTGCCTAGAGGTGCCAAAACACACTATGCTAAAGTAGTTTTTAAGATAGTGACCCTACAGAGTCAAGGAATACTTCTGGTACATGGTCCAAATAGTTTTACTACTCGAGAAATGGTATTAAAAGCCACGCTACAGAAAAGCAAGTTAGAGTAAGTGGCTACAGGCTCATGAAGTAATCACTGTGCAAAAGGAGGGAAATTTCAGTTCTAATATTCCCATCTAGTGTTCATTTTAAACAATGTTTGCTTTTAAAAATTAAACAGGTCAAGGAGGTGGTGGCATACACCAATAAATCGAGGCTAAGGAAGAAGAATTTAATGTTCTAGGTCAATCTGGCCTATACAAAGAGAAGCTAGCCATCTTAAAACAAAAGGTGGGGTCCTGGAGTTAGCTCAGTCTGCAAACTTGCTTGCTGCCAAGACTAATAGCCCAGAGTTACACTCCCAGGACAACACACATAAGGAGAAAGAGACCCCACCCCTTCAAGTTTTCCTCTGCCCTCCGTATATACAAAATAAGTACATGTTTAAAAAAATTACTTAAAGTGCCAAATAAAAGAATTCAGTAGAATATTTAGGACACAAATTCTAACAAACTTGGGTTATATGCAAGTCAGAAAACTCAGTTTTGTACATGGTAAGTCTTTATGAAACATCTGACTTCTTAAAGAGCAATAGTTCCACACCTTTCACAACTTAACAACACGCTAAAGAGCCAGAGTAGTCATGTGTTACTCACCTATACCTTCCTGGCTGACCTCACTTATGGCCAAAGTTACAAACGCTCTAATTATCTGTGAAAGTTGATGTGGTCAAGCAGGTTAATTAAACTCAATTTCTCACATGAGCATCTATAACAATGTTTTCATTCATTTCTTACAAGAGGGAAAAAACTTTACAAATACTAAGTATTTATTCTGCTAGTAAACAAACACTTCAAATCACACTTTCAAAATACCCCCAAACTAAGTATTCAATAACTAGTCTGTCAGAACATGTTTGAAGAAGCCTCATAGCTTAATCAGAAGGAAATCTGACAAAAAGTAATAGAAGTTATTTTCTAACAAGGTTCCTTTCAAGCCATGAAAGAGAGGTTAAAAAGGCCTAACACAATGAAGACAGAAACAACAGTAAAAAGGCAGAACACAAAAAAGGTTCTTTTACAGGATCAGAAAAAGATGTCTAATTAGCTAATATATTACAAAATGAACCAAATATATAATTTTGTACACAGGTAAAGTTTAAACAGTAAGCCGTACACTTCCGTGTGAACACTACTAAACTTAGTAGAAAAGCAGAGGATGTTTCACTAAACCACTGAGGAGTAGGCTCAAAATCACAAGAATGTGAAAAAATTTAAATAAATAACATTCTAGTTGTTAAGAGAAAAAAAATCGTGTACCCCATTTTTTTTGCCTTCAAATTTAAAAATAAAAAACCTCTAATAAAATAAAAACTAAAGCCGGGTTTGGTGGTACACACCTTGAATCCCAACACTCAGGAGGCAGAGGCAGGCAGATCTCTTGAGTCTGAGGTCTAGCCAGGGCTAGAAAGAGAAATTCTGTTCCCCAAAACCAAATCAATGGATGAATGGATGGATGGATGACTGAATGAATGAATGCGAACTCAAACAGAACAAAACAAGAGCAACAAGTAAATAACAAACATTAAGTGGTGGTCAGGATGCAGTAGAAAATAGTATCAACATCTGTCAAAAGATTAAAACCAGAGTTAGCTGATGACAAGCAGTTGTGCTTTGTACACACCCAAAATACAGAAAGCAGGGTCCTAGAGGGGTATGTGCATTCCAATATTCACAGGAGCAATTTCCAGTTCATAATTAAAATGACCATTGATGAGTGGATGGGACAAATAAAATATGGCGCATATATAAAATAGAGTATTATTCATACTTTTGGGGTGGGGGATAGCATGTAGGAGCAGGTATTAAGTAGAGAAAAAAAACCCACAAAACCAAATACTGTATTGCTCCACTTACACGTGGTACACACAGCAATCAAATTCACTAATGCAAAGATCAGAATTGGGGACTAGAAAGGTTATTAACGGGTAAAGAGTTCTAGCTTTGCAAGAATTTTACAGGATGGTGTTTGCCAGATATATAAAGTAAAGGCTGGAGAGCTGGATAGTAAGAGATGTTTACTGTCATATACCCAGGCAAGTATTTTATTTTTATTGCTTAACTACTTTTAATGCTATGCCTACTTAAAAACAATGAAAAAGCATACTGTGAAGACTAAATCATAGTGCTTAAAATGGTGCCTGGCACACACTATGGACTATGAAAAGTGCTGTCAGCTATCATTAAAGAGATCACTTATCTACTTATCATTGAGTAGATGTTGTTACACAAGGCTGCTATCAATCTCTTTTAAGAGTTCCTAAAGAGCCAGGCGGTGGTGGCGCATGCCTTTAATCCCAGCACTCGGGAGGCAGAGGCAGGTGGATCTCTGTGAGTTCGAGACCAGCCTGGTCTATAAGAGCTAGTTCCAGGACAGGCTCCAAAACCACAGAGAAACCCTGTCTCGAAAAACAAAACAAAACAACCAAAAAAAAGAGTTCCTAAAGAAATTGTGATCCACTTAATACAAATCTATCCATGCTCCCTGTTTTCTTCCTTTTCCCCATTTCCCATATATAATATCTTGCTTTTCACTCTCGATATTAAAATAGTTCCAAGTTTTACAGTTGAAAAAACCCTGAAATTTTAATGATCTAACCAACACATCCTTAAACAGATTCTACAGATGGTTTTGCGCCCCCTGCCATGAAAAAAAAAAGTCTTGTGTGGTAGGTACATAAACACACAGGAGAGGATCCAGGAATTTCAGCCACGCACTAAGAATTCTCTGGTTCTCAAAAAGCACCAGGGGTCTTATACAATAAATCTGGTTCATAGATATGGAAAAACAAGCACACCCAGAGGGTTAAGTAAATAAATTAATGACAAAGCAAGAACCAAAGCCAAGACTCTCTTAATTCATCATTAAGCACTTTCTCACTGTTTCAAACTTCCCGCATAATTGGCAACACTCCACTCCAAAGTAAGCTCTATTCCATGTGCTTCATCAAGAAATTTGTGCTATAAGGACAAACCCCTCATAGAGCTTCAAACCAGACAAAATCCCAGTACTGAACTGAGAAGGGTACACACAAAGTGCCACCTCTAGCAAAGCTATTTCCAATTGATACCTACTAGGAAAAGGGAAATCAGTTTTTTCCAATCGAGTGTTACTTGGGTATAACCACACTCAAGGGAAAGGGCCCATGCCCAGGAGTAGTTGGCCATTCCAGTCATTAGTTTCTGGGTAATTCAGACTGAAAAATAAAACGCTCCCAATTAGCCCCAAGTATCTTGTATCTTCTAAGATACACATAAGGAAACAGTGACTGTGGAGCTGGAGTTTAAGTTCAGCATGAAAGTGTGCCTGCTCATAGCAAACTCTAACTCCAGCTACAGGTTACCTGATACTTTCTTCTGATCTCCAAGAGCAGCAGGTACAAAATATATACATGCAGGCAAATGCACACAGAAAAAATAAATCTAAAATAAGCAACAACAACAACAACAACAAAAAAAAAACCCAACAAAACAAGAAGCAAATTTAAACTAAAGCAGTTACAAACTCTAATGCCTTCACCTGCCAAATAGGCAGTACAAAATCTGACTCCTCCCTGCAAAGGCTGAAGGACCTATGTAAAAGAGGAGGTGGAAAGATTTTAACAGTCAAAGGTGGCAAATGACTTCAAGGAAACTGGTTTCCAGATACAACAAAGATGGATGTAATATGTGACAATATGCACAAGACCTGAAAAAGCTAAAACCAGAAAAAAGAAAAGAAAAGAAGAGAAAAGAAAATTCTCAGCTCAGAGAAGAGGATCAAATCCCATCCCAACTGGGGAGCTCTGGTATTTGATGGCTGGTAGGAGAGGAAAACTCAAGTCATCCTTAGTACTACTATGGATTCACAAACACCTGGTATATTCACAACTACTCACACCCAGGAGTACTTGGCCAACACAGACCAAACTTGATGCTAAAACCAGAACAGTACATATATTTAAAAAACATGAAACGGGGCTGGAGAGATGGCTCAGTGGTTAAGAGCACTTGACTGCTCTTCCAGAGGACCAGGGTTCGATTCCCAGCACCCACATGGCAGCTCACAACTGTCTGAAAATGCAGTTCCATGAGATCTGACACCTTCACACCAACAAACATAATAAAGTTAAATAAATAAATAAAAAAATATTTTTAAAAAAAAACATGAAACAGGAAAATGAAGGACATAAAGATAAAACGAAAATCTGGCTATGGAATGAAGCTAATTCTTTCTGAATCTAAAGACTTTAATAAGAATTTTGAAAAGGTAGTCAATTCAAAAGAGCATATAATATATACTGCTTGTATGTGTTTAGTTTGCACGAGGAGCTACACTAGGTTTATGACACAATGGCTATACAAGCATTCATGTCCCTGACCCCAGTGCAGCCTAGTAGGTAAGCCATACAATACTGTTAGTCCACCTTTTCTGAAGATTTGCTTTCAGTGGCTCCAAATTAAATGTAAAATTTTAGAAATAAACAATCCCTAAGTTTAAAATAATACAGCGATTCCGTACATGAAACCTGACTGTCGCACTCTGACCTACCAGACACAATCAATGCTGTCTATAATTTCCATACTGCATTAGTCAGCACCCTATCCACAACCTCCACTTATTAACTCAGTTTTCAGATCAACAAGTAATTCTTTTATTCAAATACTTCTTATACTAAGTAACAGCTCCAAATTTCAGTACACCGTGACTACTATGAATGTTGCTAAACAACAGTTCTGAGTACAAAAAGAGCATACTTTCAACCAATAGGGCATAATCCATCAGAGACCACTAATAAGAACTCGCCATTTTCCTTGAGACGGGGTCTCATATAGCTTAGTTTGGCTTCTAACAAATTTTGTAGCATAAAATAACCTTTAACTTCTGATCCTCTTGACTTTGCCTTCCAAAGGCAGGTATTATAGGCGGGTCACCACTAATTCCACACCAGCTTTGACAAGAAATTTCAAAACTTTAAGTCAGAACAAGGTCACACTTTTTCAAAACGGAGGATTATGAGAATTCTCAGAGAACTTAAGTGATACGATTTTTGTGCTATGGAGAAAACAACAAAAACCAAACAAACTGAGCAAACATACAACAAAGGAATATCTGTGGGACAGAATAGTGCCTAGTGGATGCTTTAGAACTAGTACACACACACTTCTAAGACTAGTTATACCAATTTTGAGAAAGAAATGAAAGACGTCAGTTTTGGTCAATAGGAACCTAAGAAGAAATCAGATTCTAGCAATGGGAGACGTAGGGAAAAGACATTAAAGAAGTGTTAGGTTTCTGTATGGGCAACTAGAATGACAAATATGAGTTCATTTGGAGATGCCAAGTTTGAATGTCTTGTAGACAATGAAGGGTGTCATCAACTAAACAGACGATGTACAAACCTCTGAGAATAGTGTTATACATACAATTTGGGAATCATGTACATTACAAAGAGCTGTAAAAGTGAGTAGTGCAGTATAAGAAGAAATATCAAAAGCCCAAAGATCCCTTGATTTACAGAGGAGGAAAAGGAGGATGTGCAGGAGGGGCAGTAGCCAAGAATGAAAAAGCAGAAGGCAGGAGAAACATAGTGCTTTGTCACAAATCCAGGGCCTAATATAGTAAAAGAAAAGTGCAGTTAGCTGTGCCAAGTGTTGCTAAAAAGTAACAAAGGAGAATGTACAGTGCTCTCTGTATTCAGAGATGTATACCTCCTCCCTCCATGATGATCCCAGCAAAGACAAAATAGAACAAAAACTGAGGTAGATTCTTAACTGGGATGTGTTTAGAGTGGGCATTAAAAAAAAAAAAAAAAGAGCCCATTTCCACATTTGGTAATGAGACATTTACCTGAGAGATGGGTAAAAGCTGGGGAGATGATGCTCCATCAGAAAAATCTAGTTGAGGCCAGCTGGACTGGGACTGAAAAAGCATGGAGTAAAACCGAACTCTCTGAACATGGCGGACAATGAGGGCTGATGAGAAGGAAAGGACAATGGCAATGGGTTTTGATCCTACTGCAAGTACTGGCTTTGTGGGAGCCTAGCCTGTTTGGATGCTCACCTTCTTAGACCTGGAGGGAGGGAGGAGGACCTTGGATTCCCACAGGACAGGGAACCCTGACTGCTCTTTGGACTGGAGAGGGAAGGGGAGAGGAGGGAGGGGGAGGGAAATGGGAGGCGGGGAGGAGGCGGAAATTTTTAATTAAAAAAAAAAAAGAAAAGAAAAATCTAGTTGAATTTTATCTTGAGCATGAATGGTTTGAACATGCCCAGTGCTGGTAAGACCAACTAAAAACAAAAACATTAGTAACTCCCAAACTCTTAAGGGTACAGACCAGTTAGTAGGGAATATGGTTCCTAACACGGGTTAAAAACAAAGAACAAACAAAAAACCTGACCCATGTTGGAAGTAAATGTCTTTCTGCATTAATGCAGGTGGGGAAAAAAGAAAAGAAGTGCACACAAGTCCTACTGCTACTTCTGCTTTTCTGAGATGGAGATAGTTAAGTCCTTTACTAGGAGGGAAGTCAGAGGGCTGAGCAAGAAAAAAGAAGAGCTATAGCCAGGAGAGTACTTTCACCAGACAAAAGAGTCTAAAACCCGGACAGTGAAAAGGGCTACCAGGAGGCCTGTGACAGTGAACAAATCCTGACACTGACCCACCCAGTATGAAGTTTCCTCCAGTAGAGCACAGGAAAGGGTAAGATAGTTACTGGATCTATCCCATCACTATGCTACCTACCATATGGGTTAACAAAAACATTAAGGAACTATAAATATTAATACTAGCTAATTTTTACTGCACTTATTACTATGGCCATGCTTTACATAAATGGTTCATATAAGCTCTATCACTACCCAGATGATGATTTTTCAGTTTAGACATGAGTAACATGACAAGAAGTAATAAAACTGTTTGACATGGTCATGTAAGAAGCAGAGCCACATACAAACCTTGAGATTCCATTAATTTGGAAACAGAAATGAAACTGTTTTAGAATGAATACACATATATTTTCAAATAGTAACAAAATTTCAATTCCAAGTGACTTTATAATGGTTAGCAGCTGGTATAGAATTTAAAGGCTCAGTCCTGTTAAAACTGCAAAGAGAACAAGAGTAGCAAGCTTCCTTTACACTAGTACATGAGATATTTGTTTTCATGTGTTATCTCATTTATCCTAAAACTGTTAACACAAAATAGATCCATAACCTGACAAAGAAAACAATGCTCAGAAAGCGGTTACTTTGGTAGACCTCTTATTCCATCCCAGGAAAATTAGGTGGCCTCTCCCTCACGCTTTTGCCACTAGACACTCAAAACATCAGGGGTAAAGGCTTGTTTGAATTCACTCAGCAGAAAAGGCTCTAGTTGCTTGTTCTCATTGTAAATACTTTCCGAGTGTCATTTTATTCCATTAAGTGAAGGAAACTATGACAAGCTTTTCTTACCATACTGCAACTAAAGAACTGAAAACTGAAGAGAGTAAAAGTCGCTATGTCCAGTTCTCCAACATAAACACTGATGCAGGGCTGGAAAGATAGCTCAGTAGTTAAGAGCACTGGCTGCTCTTCAAAGGACCTAGATTCAATTCCCAGCACTCACACTGTGGTTTACAACTGTAATTCCTGTTCCACAGGATTCAATGCTCTTTTCTGGTTTCCACAGACACTGCATGTATATGGTGTACAGACACGCATGCAGGCAAAATACTTATGCACATAAGCAAATAACAAAAGAAACAGATAACAAGTCAGTAAGACTTAATAACTTTGCAGTGATGCAACAAATTAAACTGAAATAATTTAGATTCATCCAAGCTTACAAGTTTTGTTTTGTGTTTTTTGGTTTTTTGAGACAGGGTTTCTCTGTAGCTTTAGAGCCTGTCCTAGAACTAGCTCTTGGGTAGACCAGGCTGACCTCAAACTCACAGAGATCCACCTGCCTCTGCCTCCTGAGTGCTGAGATTAAAGGTGTGTGCCACCACCACTTGGCTACAAATATTTTTTTTAATTGAGAGTAAAATCAGAAGCCGGATGCATGGCTTTAATGTAAGTTCTTGGGAGGCTAAGTTTGAGGTCAGCCTGGTCTACACAGTGAGTTCCAGGACAGCCAGGGCTACAAAGAAAAACCCTATCTCAAAAAACCAAACCAAACCAAACTAAAACAACATTACCAAACGAAATCAAAAACTGAATGGAAGAGGCGGGGGAAAGCAAGAGAATAAAATTCAAGTTAAAGCCATCTCACTAAACATCTTTTTCTTGACTGATAAAAACTGAAAAACAAAAATATCAAGTGAAATAGATTATATATCCAATGAAGCTCATATCCTAAAACAAGACCGACTGCAGTAATACAGCAGCATGAATTTACAGAAGAGATGAATGGCAGCTATAAAGACTATAACTATGAGAAACTGTATTAATAAAACATTTTTGTTGCTGAAAATATTTACAGTTAGGTTTCATAAGCTTAGAAATTCAGCTTTTAACTCATACTGTAACTACCTTTACCTCAGAAAGACATATTAAATAAGGGTTTTTAGTATTTTTTATTTTGAAGCAGAAGCACTAAATGCTTGGTTTAATTTTTCTTCTTTTCTTATGCGTGCTACTACTTGTGAATGCAGGGGCATATGACTTCCTCCTCATTCTTCTGGAGGCAGAGTCTCTCAACCAAACCCAGAATTTGCCAATACAGATAGCACAGCTAATTTAGTGAGTCAGATTACTCTGGGGACCCTTAACTCCACCTTTCAAGGCTGAAAATACAGATGAGCCACTAGGTGTGGGTTCTGGGGATCTTAATCCCAGCTCTCTTACTTGCTTGGCAAGTGTTTTACCACTGAGCTGTTTCATCTCTCCAGCCCATTAAAACAATTTTTAAAATCATGTGTTTTCAGACTTTTATTCTAGTAATTAAATGAATGTGAATGATCTACACTTCATTTACACAGGTTGAGGGTGACTTTTACAAGTATTTTTACTTAAGAAACTAAACCTGGGTCTGGAGAGATGGCTTAATGGTAAAGAGCACTTGCTGTTCTTACAGATGAACTGAGTTCAGTTCATATTATCCACATGGTGGTTCACAGATACCTGTGACTCTAGTTACTGGGGATACAATGTCCTCCCTTCTCTGACCCATCAAGGGCATTGTGGGAAGTGGTGCTGATACAAGCATGCAGGCAAGACACTCATACATATAATCTTTTAAAAAAAACCAAAAGAAACAAAACAAAAACAAACAATCTACAAATATATAGCCAGTATCCAACTAAAACTGACAGAAAGTCACTCTTTTGAAATGTTGATTTCTTTTTAAAGGAAACACAAAAAAACTGTACTTACCATATACATTAGTATATCTCTAATCATCACCATGGCTGTTTGATGATCATTCCAAGCTTGATTTAATGTTTGAAGAAAGTTGTTATTCAATGAATTTAGTACATCTTCTCGCACCTATTAACAGAACAATTCATTAGTTTATGCACATAAATACTCATACATATACATGCATGTATTATTTGTTCAATAAAGTAATCAAGTAGAATCCTTAGCTTTAAATCAAAATATTAAGTTACAGGCCAGGCAGAAGTTAATCTATAACACACAGCAGACTACCAAATATGCTCATAAAATCCAGATTTCTCTCTTAAATTCTAGAATCAAAAGCAAAACTCCTAGGTATTTCAAAATACCCAGTGGCTTAACAATGTAAAATAAAATCCCAAATCCTTACAGTGAGTAAGGCTTTGTTCTTGACTCCAGGCTACCAGGCCCAATGTCCTTCCCCAGGGATGAAGCTGAAGACCACGGATATGGAAGATAGCTGCCTGAGTGCATGCAAGTCCTAGGTCTCTGAGGAGCTCTGTGACTTTGGAAACGTTATTTCACCTACGAAACTTGATTTTCCGACATATAAAATAGTATCCTCTTGCAAGATTGAAAGGACAACATCTAAGGTACAGAGAACAGTGCCTATAATTCTCTAAACACAACAAATGCAAACCTCCAGCAGCAACCATGACTGACCATTGTGCTGCTCACTCAAATCCCATTCAAATCACCTTAATTTCTTCTATTTAAATTTCACCTCCAGTCTTCCTTGACCTCTTCTTCTCTCCCTCTCCCCACCTACACTATTTCAAATCTCTCTACAGATACATACTCTATTTCTATCTCTGTATAATACATTCTATTTCCAGCTTTCTACTTCTTTATCCTTCTGCTTACATTTTTCTTCCTACTACTCATTGCTATCTGACTACGTTATATATTTATTTATTGCTTCTTCCACTAAAATCTAAATGCCTCCATAGTGGAAGAATGTCTCTTTTTAGCTATTCCTCTATCACAAATAGTACAGTGCCTGGTATAGAAAAGATCCTATCAACTTTCAACAAGTCACTTTCAACAAGTCACTTTCAACAAGTTAAACATTTTCATGACGTTTCCTCGTGTCTGATATGCCTTCTTAATCCAACCCCAATAGATCACTCACCCTTAGAAGTCTTTCCTATCTACAAGCTTGTTACCACCTTCCCTATGTTCCCTGTTGTGCTCTCAGCCCAATGGAAAGATTATTTGCCAGGAAGACAGACTCTTCATGTAATTCTTTGAAATTACAGTTGGACTTTCATATCCATCTGTTCCACATCCGCATATTCAAACAACAATCAATCAAAAATATTTGGGAGAAAAAGCCTGTTTCCTACTGAAAATAAATACACCTTTTGCTCTTGTCATCATCTCCAAGCAAACACAACATTAAAAACCTTTTTATAACATTTGTAATATATTTGCTATATGTAATTCAGAGATGAGTTCAAGTACAGGAGTATGAGCTGGACAGAAGTACATGCAGATTTTACACATGAGAACTAACTGAACACTTATTGAGTCTGGTTGCTATGGGGACCTGGAACCAATCCTAGAGGACAAGAAATGAGTACTATGCTGCACACCTCTACAAATATTCAGACTCAAAAGTCTTCCATGGTCCAACTCAATTCTCATTAATTCTAACCTAACCAAGTCTATAACACCAAACATATGTCAATTAAGTTAGGGAGAATCTCAAGCCATGGTACACTTTTGAAACATACTAATTAATGAATCAAGATATACATATCTATAAAACTGAGTTTTAAATGTATGTGAATAAAATGTCATTCCATAAGAAATCAATTACTAAGTCAGTTAAAGATTAAAAAAAACAACAGAATGCCTTTAACATACAACACACTAAGATAAAACCAAGAAAATTGTGCTTGATTTTTTTTAACTTTTGAACTAACATTTATTTATTTTGTGTGTGTTTACATGCATGCACACGCATGCATGCATAGATGTGTCTATATGTATGGGAGTGTGAATTACACCCTGTCCATGTAAAGGCCACAGAATAACCTGTGAAAATTGGCTCTATATAAGTAGGTCCTAGATACTGAACTCAGACTGACTTGACAGAAAGTACTACTCCATTTTATTAAATGCTAGAGAAATATAAGTTATTAGATTTTAATTGTGAGATCATACATATAACCTACCTTATGAGTAGTATGAAAACTACTAGCCTATATCATAAACCCAGAATATGATATATTTTGGCTTTTAAGACTGAGCACCTTAATTTTAAGGTATAGCCTCTGGAGTTGTTTCATAAGTACACTGATGATACACACTCACACACACACACACACACACACACACGCACGCACGCACGCGCGTGCACATTAGCTGATAGAGCTGTTAATCAAATACTTTTACATAAAGTTGATATAACTGTAAAATTATACTAATGGGTAGATATATAATTTCAATCTACATATTGAAGTATTAAGTGATTAAGTGTAGGGCTTGTCAGTTGCAAATATTAAGGTACAGAACACACACGCAGAAGTTGAAACATTCCCATTTACAAATGCTTTCGGTAAGCTCCATATACTTCACTGGACCACTAAGTTTTGAGAAGTAATTAAATGAGAACCTGACAATGCAGGGCAGGTGTGGTAGTAAACAACTGGGACTCAAGCACTGGGAGGAGACAGAGACATAGAATCCTAAATCCCAAAGACAGCTTTGGGTTATAAACTAACTCTATCAAAAATAAAGTGCTTAGATAATCTACAAATGAAAAGTCTTGTATTCCAAATACTAAAACATCTAGCCAATTATATTAAGAACTGAACTTTCGTAACTACTAAAATTGAGTTAATGTGAACTGTATTAAATTACTCCAGTTTGAGAATACATTTCTAATCAGAAAATTATTTCTAAATGTACTCAACACATTTGTTGAATGAATGACAAAAACTGACCAATCAAATAAGTTAATATTACAAAATATGTTCTCTAAAATGTGCTAATTTATATACTTTGATATATCAACAAATATTTCACATAATATAATGTTTACAATCTATATCAATGTGGTGGTGATGTCCTCCATAATTGTGCATTTGAATACTTGGTCCTTAGTTGGTGGCTGTAAAATGAGTAGGTATGTCCTTGCTGAAGAGAGTATGCTGCAGGGAACACCTGTGAGAATTCAAAAGCCAGGTGTAGTTTCTCATGAGTTCTTTCAAAGCTTCCTGTTTTGGGTTTGAGATACAAGCTCTCAGTTATCCCTGCCTCAGTGTCTGTTGCCTGCTGCCATACTGTCCCATCATTGTAGACCCTAAACCTCTGGAACTGTAAGTCACAAATAAACCCTTCTTTCTATGTGTTGTTTGGGTCATGATGTTTTACTACAGTAACAGTAAACTATGACAACCAGCCTCTGTGCAAAATTAAAAACACATTAACCAGCACACATTGCAAATGATGCTATTTGCATCATTTTCCAAAGAACTGTGCTATCAGTTAATAGTGAACTTTTGTGAGGTAAAACCCAGACCCAGTAAGACAGACATCGTACATACTCACTCATAAGTGCATATTAGACATAAAGAAAAAGATAAACAGGCTACAATCCACAACTCCTAAGAAGCTAGGTAACAAGAACCCTAAGAGAGACATACATGGATGCCCCTGGGAGGCAAAATAGATAAGATCTTCTGGGGGCAGGGGAGAGAAAACATGAAACAGAATGGTTGAGTTGCAGGAGAGACCAAGATGGGGAGCAATGAAAGAGACATCTTGATATAAGGAGCCATTATGGGATTAGGGAGAAACCTGGTGCTAGGGAATACCCAGGAATCCACAAGGATGACCCCAGCCAAGACTCTAAGCAATAGTTGAGAGAGTGCCTGAACTAGTCTTCCCCTGTAATCAGATTGATGACCACCCTAATTGTCATTATAGAACCTTCAGTCAGTAACTGATGGAAGCAGATCCACAGCTAAGCACTAGTTGGAGCTCCCAGAGTATAATTGAAGAGAGGGAGGAGAGGTTATATGAGCAAAGGGGTCAAGATCACGATGGGACAATCCAGAGATACAGTTGACCTGAGATAGTGGAAGCTCACTGACTCTAAACTGATATCTGGACACTAACATAGGACCAAACTAGGTCCTCTGAATATGGGTTCTGTGGTTTGAACAGTTTGTGGGGCCACTGGGCAGTGGAACAAGGATTTATCCCTAGTCCATCAACTGGTATTTTGGAGTCCATTCCCTAGGAAGGAATACCTTGCTCTGGGGAGAGGGGCTTGGTACTGCCTCTACTTGGTAGGCCAGACTTTGTTGACTCCCCATGGAAGGTCTATTCTTTCTGAGGAGTGCCTGAGGGGTTGACTGGGAGAGAAGGAAAAGAAACTGTTGTTGTTGGTTATGAAAATGAAAATTATTTTTTAAATAAAAAAAGCTAGCTTTAACCAGGTAGAAAAAAAATCAGACTAAAAGTTTTGATTGTTTTATTTGTTAAAGACTTATTTATATGTATGAATAGTTGTCTGCAGGTATATATGTGCATTATGCACATGCAGTTCCCATAGGGGTCAAAAGAGGGAGTTTAAACCCGAGAATCCTAGAACTTCACTGTGAGTCTCCTGTTGTGCGTGATGGGAAACAAAACAAGCCCTCTGCAGGAGCAGCAAGTGGTCTTAATTCCTGATCTTTCTCCCAAGTCCTATGATTTTTAAAAGCCTGGGTATACACACAAAACTTAACAAAAATAAAGTAACTTAGACAGAACTGTTATACTATTCTTATTTATCTCTATACTACGAGAAAATTCTTTTAACAATTTATTACAGAAATCTTTCTACCCTTAAGAAATAAAAGACATTTATTCAGACGTACAATAAAAACTAAAAAGATGAAAATTGCACCTTTATGAAAAATTAACAATTTTTTAAAAGATAAGTTGGCACAGAAACTGAAATGTACATAAGTTAATAAATAACTGACCTATTTTTTAATTAACACAAAAATTGAGAACAGCATAGCAATTTGTATCTGTGTAGTAACATTGTTATTTATTACTTATTTTATTTTTCCAACAGCAGGGCAAATATCCAGAGTCTGCTCTGGGGCAGTACTAGAATAAAGGACTGCACACAGCAAGCACTGAGAGAAAACTCAGTAAGTTAATCCAGGTGAGCTCCCATGAAGAAGAGAAACATGGTACCGCCTATGATGAGAAGGGTATGCAGTAGAGAACTAATGTGTGTGTGGTACCTGGACTTGCAAAATTGAAAAAGTCTCACACAACATTCTGCAGAAAACTAAAGGCCGGGCGATGGTGGTGCAAGCCTTTAATCCCAGCACTCGGGAGGCAGAGGCAGGCGGATCTCTGTGAGTTCGAGACCAGCCTGGTCTACAGAGCTAGTTCCAGGACAGGCTCCAAAGCCACAGAGAAACCCTGTCTCAAAAAACCAAAAAAAAAAAAAAAAAAAAAAAAAAAAAAAAAAAAACTAAAGGCATCTAAAAACTTTTAAAACTGGTTAGTTAAGAGAAGGAAAAGACCACCACTGGCTAGAAAAACATATTTACAAAGACCTATCTGACATCCAAAGCATACAAGAACATTTTAAAATTTTATGAAAAATTAAGTAAACTTATTTTTAACATTGGCAACAGAAGGTACCTAACTAAAGATATACTGACAGCAAATAACTGTTCAAAAAATGTTCAACACAAGCCACCATGGATCTGAAAACTGAAACAATGTGGTGATCCTACATGCCTATTAGGATGGCTAAAATAAAACACAGACAAAACCCAATGTTGATAAATATGTGTAACAGAGAACCTCTTAGTCACTGCTGAAAGAAATGCAAACAGTTATTATTTAAAAAAAAAAGGAAAAAGAAAACTTTCCCTTCACTACAAAAATAAACAAACTGGCAAGTGCAAACAGTGAGATACTACTAAGCACTAAAAGGAAATATGGAACCAGGCTGTGAAGTAGAGAAAACTTAAATGTATCACTGAAGCATAGTCAATGAGAGCAGGCTGTATGATTCCAACTGCATGATACTCTAGGAAAGGCAAAACTAAGAAATCAGTGAAATACTGGGTTGTCAGTTAGGAGGAAGGATGAATAGGCAGAACACAGAAGGACTTTTAAGGACAGTCACAGTATTCAGCAGATGATAATGGTTACATACATGCCCAAAATTATACCTTTAATACCACAGAATCAACTCACATTAAAGGCTTATGTAAGCTATGGGCTCTGGTTGGTAATGAGGTATCAACTGTATGGGTTAACAAATGTTCAACTCCATGTTGGTCAAAAGGGAGGCAGTGAGAGCCAATACATGGTAAATCATAGTACCATTCCATTTTGCTAGAAATCTAAAATTTTCTCTGGAAAACAAAGGATATTTAAACCAAAAATCCAAAAGCAGACAATTGGCATAAAAGTAAAATGCTACATGGGCAGTTCTGCTAGAAGGAGATCACTGGCTTAAAGAGCCAGCCTTTCTGGCTTTTACGCCACTTCAACTGCTGTAACAGTATTTACACAATTTTGACTCCTGATATTTAAGACATTGATTAATATTTCACATTAACCTTCACTAAAAAAAACCCCATGGTTTTATTTGCAAAGCATTAAAGAAAGGGGTTTTATTATAATGAAAATGTATCATTTGAGTATTTAAAGTAACTGTTACCCTGACTTATATGGCTTAAAAAAAGAAAAAAAAAAACTGGATTCCATAAGAAAAATTTGAACTTTTGTTATACAGATGCTGTTAAAATGAGAAAAAGCTAAAGATTGCAGAAAAAAAATTAAAGAAGGAAAAATACAAAAATTCACA